>NC_084741.1:30562607-30705107 GCF_033978785.1 Entelurus aequoreus
ACACTCAAGTTCTCCGCCAACTCACTCGCGCATGCGCGTTCCCCAAACCCTTAAAGACACAGTACACTAATGCAAATATCACAGATATTACAGTATTGTACTTAGCTGCTAAGACACCGACCGATCCCACCTACAACGTTCTTCTTTGCAGTCATTGTTCATTAAACAAATTGCAAAAGATTCACCAACACATATGTCCAGAATACTGTGGAATTTTGTTGAAGAAAACAAGAGGCTTTTCTATCGGGTCCGATGGGGTCCAACCACTTCCGTTGCTTTTGTGACGTCACGCGCATAAATAATATCCAAAGGAGTTTTTTAACCGGAAGTGTGGCGAGAATTTTAAAATTGCACTTTATAAGTTAACCCGGCCATATTGGCATGTGTTGCAATGTTAAGATTTCATCATTGATATATAAACTATCAGACTGCGTGGTTGGTAGTAGTGGGTTTCAGTAGACCTTTAAACCTCATATTTCAATGGAGTCTGCCGTTAGTTAATAGTGTGCAATATACTAAAATAGTGCAGAAAAAGTTTAGGAGTCCGATCTTGACAAAGCAGAACAAAGAAAGGATGCGATCTGTTCTTTTTGATAAGAGGCCTGTCAGAGCACTTGGACCCCACATAACACATGGAAAACTGTAGCAATTATTCATTGGAGAGCATGGACGATGGCTTGAAATATTTATAGACTACAATGAAAGGATGTGTGGGAGAGTGTGATTTGATGTCAAGTATAGAAAGACGGATTATTTAAAAAGAGGTGAGGGTGTTCTGGGGCTACGTTTCACAAATGGAAACGTTTATTTCCAACATGTTTAACACAAAGTTACATAGATGAAGACCATATGTTTTCACTTGTACAATTCAACGTGTCCGAAAGGGAGTAGGTAAAAGCCCAGCTTATTTATTTCTACCCTACTTAAAAATGTGTCCTCATCACTGTTATGGGTGCCCTGAATCCTGGAGCTGTGTGGTCCCAAGCCAATGACAGGACACATACAGTATGTACAAACAACTGTATGGACATATACATATGGCCACTTTAGTCTCCAATTAACCTAACATGGTTTCCGTCAATCGTTGGTGTCCACACGAGAATAGAAGATAGATAATAATGATCACACTGTATGTTCCAAGCAGGGCCACCCCTGGCCTGGCTAAATTGGGGCCCAAAGCAGAATTGTATTTGTACCAATTAACAGGTATAAACGAAGGATTACTTTATATCACCACTTAATTGATGCGTGTGAAAACTGCATAGCACTGCTGCATTATGCTCCACTGCAGTGGTTCTCAAACTTTTTTCAACAAGTACCACTTCAGTAAAACTTGCTTCTCTAAGTGCCACCATAATGACCAACATTAAAATACAGTAGTGTAGTAGGCCTAAGTATTCACCATAAACAAGGCATACGTTTTATTTAACACGTATTTAAGTATTTAAAGTATTTTTGATTTATTTGACTACTGTACACATAGTTTGAATATAGGAAAAAAAAAACACTGTACTTAGAATCAAAATAGTGTTGTCCCGATACCAATATTTTGGTACCGGTACCAAAATCAAATTATTTCGATACTTTTCGGTACTTTTCGATACTTTCTAAATAAAGGGGATAACAAAAAAATTGCTTTTTTGGCTTTATTTTAACACAAAATCTTAGGGTACATTAAACATATGTTTCTTATTGCAAGTTTGTCCTTAAATTAAATAGTGAACATACAAGACAACTTGTCTTTTATTAGTAAGTAAGCAAACAAAGGCTCCTAATTGAGTCTGCTGACATATGCAGTAGCATATTGTGTCACACAGGGCTGTGTTTTGAGCCCCTTGCTTTTCAGTCTTTACACCCATGACTGTATTCCCATCCATCCTAGCAATTCCAACATCAAATTTGCGGATGATACTACAGTGGTGGGGCTCATCACAGAAGGGGACGAGACTGCCTATAGAGAAGAGGTGAAGGCACTGTCAGACCACTATGCAAAAAACAACCTCATTCTCAATCCCACAAAGACCGAGGAGCTGATTGTTGATTTCAGGAAAAAAATCACTGAGCCCATCCAGCCCATCTACATCATGGGAGAGGAGGTGGAAAGGGTCTCAGAGTGCAAGTTCCTGGGCGTGAACATCTCAAGCAACATGACCTGGAAAAGCAACACCACTGCACTCCAGAAAAAAGGTCAGCAAAGACTGTATGTTCTGAGAAGGCTGAGGAAAATAGATCTGGCTGATAACCTGCTCCAATTCTATCGCTGCACCGTTGAGTCAATACTGACCTACAGCATCTCCGTGTGGTTTTCTAGCTTCACGGTGGCAGAGAGAAAGAGATTACAGGGCGTCATAAATGCGGCCCAGAGGATCATTGCATGTCCTCTTACATCTCTAGAGGACCTGTATAAGAGACACTGCAACAGGAGAGCAAACAGCATCCTCAGGGACTCATCCCACCCAGGTCACCACTGGCTTGAACTCCTGCCCTCAGGGAGGCGCTTTAAGACCATCAAAGCAAGGACAAATAGACTGAAAAACAGTTTCTATCCTAGATATGTTATTGCCTGCACTTACCTGAACACTCACCACTTTATTACTTGCTTGCCTCTGATAGAGATCTGCTGTGCAATATGTTTTTAACATTGTTTTATGTTTTAAAATTTTAAATTGTTTTATTATTGTTGTTGTCTTAAGACTATTTTATGTAGGTTTGTTTTAAAAGCACTGAGCTGGATTGCTGTCCAATTTCGATGTTTCCATACAATGACAATAAAAGTATTCTGATTCTGATTCTGATTCTGATTTTCCGTTCTACTATTTTGTCAAAATTATTAAGGACAAGTGGTAGAAAATGAATTATTAATCTACTTGTTCATTTACTGTTAATATCAGCTTACTTTCTCCTTTAACATGTTCTACCTACACTTCTGTTAAAATGCAATAATCATTTATTTTTCTGTTGTTTGATACTTTACATTAGGTTTGGATGATGCCACAAATGTAGGTATACATAGGTCATATTCAAAGTCCTTATGTGTCATGTCATGTCTTAAAGCACCTCTTCCAGTGGGCGTTTTAGTGTTATAACTTCACCTTTATCGTTAGTTTTTAAGCCAAAATGCGTCCGTTCTCCCTTTTCTGTCTACACACTGTGTCTGCTTGTAAGTACTCAGTGATTGTGCGCTGCCGAACATGCTCGTCTGCTCGTAAACCAGCAATGTCATGACGCGACGACGACGGGGGCGCAGGGGTGTGGCGCACCGGTAATTTTCAGAGGCTGGTATAGTACCGGATATGATTCATTAGTATTGCAGTACTATACTAATACCTGTATACCGTACAACCCTGAATCAAATAAAGTTAATTGCACATAAACGTTAAAGTACCACTAGATGGAGCTTGTGTACCTCAAGTGGTACACGTACCACAGTTAAAGAATCCCTGCTCCAGTGGCTCATCACAGCCTTGTTTACCTTAGACTTTGCTTTCCTGACATTACCTCCCAACTTTCCTGAGCACATCAACAAGATTGTGGCCTGCGTGCTGCAGAGTGTGCAGGTGTGACCAAGCCAGGGAGATGCAATGCTCCGGGCCATACAAACAAAACATGTCGGTTTGAGACCCAAGCGCCTGACACATGTGCTTGTGTGCGTACACAAGATTGCCGTCTCTCTCTGGGTTCTTTTGACGTGTGAAGCTGGGCCCATGTTTAAAAATGGCAACAAGGGGGTAAAAAAAAAAAAAAGAAAAAATAGAAAAAGCTTTTTTCTGCTAGAGGGCTTTAAATGGATTACAGAAGAAAATGAAGTCCAGCTGGCAGCACATGCTATTCTGACTTTGTTGGCTTTGCACACAGTTGGAGAACAATGTTGCAATCTGTGCTTCCCCCGCCGTTGACAGGAAGCATACACGCTACTCTTTGACCGAAAACAAACACCCACTTTGTCCGTCACTTTCCGCTGTACATCACTGCAGTGCTTTATAGGGCTTCACAGTGAAATATGTGTCCTTTCTTCTTTTCCAGACAAACACACTTGCAACTCCGACTGTTTAAAGTGGAGCATCCGTACACTATTTGGGTTTTAAAGTGGTCCAGATCCAAGTGCTTATGATTTTACAAGTACCGGTAATGGGAGTAGCAGGTTGGTTGAAATAAGAGTGGGACTACACTTATTTTTGGCCTCCCCTCAGACTCTCTACTCCACAAAAACTACTCACATTTTGTGGATTTTTATGCTCATCCCAGACTCTGTTAATTATCTCAATGTAAGAACTAAGCATCAATTAATTATGCATTTAAAAGAAAACTTTTCGGGGAATTTTGCCCATGATATACAATCCTAATGTGAGACAAGAACTAGCATGTCTTTCTCTTGTCTGTGGGTTCTATAGTAAATAGTAAAAACTATGCTGATAATCCATCCATCCATTTTTTACCGCTTATTCCCTTTGGGGTCGCGGGAGTGATTATTCGTTTATTTCGCCCAAAACAGCCTTCTTTTTTTTTCAACTTTAAAAACCACCAACTACGCTTCATTTACATGCCGTGACCTGCAGACTAACCAACAGATAACAACATTGTTATAGTAAGTGCTAAAACCGAGGAACTACTTTTCTGGGGTAGTGACACAGCTGCTCATGCCACTGTCCTGGGGCAGGCTGATGCTTGCTAGCTAGATTATAAATCACGGTTGAGATAGGCTCCAGCACCCCCCACGACCCCCAAAGGGACAAGCGGTAGACAATGGATGGATGGATGGGTTGTGGATATAAACTGAGAAGTTGGTCAACTTTGAAATTCCACACGCTACCATCTAAAAACCGAACTGGTGGATACTGCCTGTGAACTTACAAACCCCGTTTCCATATGAGTTGGGAAATTGTGTTAGATGTCAATATAAACGGAATACAATAATTTGCAAATCCTTTTCAAACCAGATTCATTTGAATGCACTACAGAGACAAGATATTTGATGTTCAAACTCATAAACTTTATTTTTTTTTGCAAATAATAATTAACTTAGAATTTCATGGCTGCAACACATGCCAAAATAGTTGGGAAAGGGCATGTTCACCACTGTGTTACATGGCCTTTCCTTTTAACAACACTCAGTAAACGTTTGGGAACTGAGGAGACACATTTTTTAAGCTTCTCAGGTGGAATTCTTTCCCATTCTTGCTTGATGTACAGCTTAAGTTGTTCACCAGTCCGGGGGTCTCCGTTGTGGTATTTTAGGCTTCATAATGCGCCACACATTTTCAATGGGAGACAGGTCTGGACTACAGGCAGGCCAGTCTAGTACCCGCACTCTTTTACTATGAAGCCACATTGATGTAACATGTGGCTTGGCATTGTCTTGCTGAAATAAGCAGGGGCGTCCATGGTAGCGTTGCTTGGATGGCAACATACAGTATGTTGCTCCAAAACCTGTATGTACCTTTCAGCATTAATGGCGCCTTCACAGATGTGTACGTTACCCATGTCTTGGGCACTAATACACCCCCATACAATCACAGATGCTGGCTTTTCAACTTTGCGCCTATAACAATGCGGATTGTTCTTTTCCTCTTTGGTCCGGAGAACACGACGTCCACAGTTTCCAAAAACAATTTGAAATGTGGACTCGTCAGACCACGGAACACTTTTCCACTTTGTATCAGTCCATCTTAGATGAGCTAAGGCCCAGCGAAGCCGACTGCGTTTCTGGGTGTTGTTGATAAACTTGCACTTACAGATGTAGCGACCAACTGTAGTTACTGACAGTGGGTTTCTGAAGTGTTCCTGAGCCCATGTGGTGATATCCTTTACACACTGATGTCAGAATCAGAATCAGAATCAGAATAGTTTTATTGCCATTGTTTGAGAACGGGTTCACAAACTAGGAATTTTTCTTGGTGCAATCGTGCAACATAAAATACATATAACACATATTTGGTAATAAAAACAGCTGTAACTGAGCTATCAGATCTTGTTATAGACTTAGAAGGAATTCAAGGAATTCAAGGAGCTACTGTTTGGAGTTATTGTTCATGTGCCTGATGGCCGAGGGGAAAAAACTGTTCAGGTGGCGGGAGGTGTGGGTCTGGATGGAGCAAAGTCTCCTGCCTGAGGGGAGAGGGGAGAATAGTGTGTGTCCAGGGTGAGAAGAGTCAGCTGTGATCCGACCCACATGCCTCCTGGTCCTGGAGGAGAACAAGTCCTGGAGGGATGGGAACTTGCAGCCAATCACCTTCTCAGCAGCACGTACGATGCGCTGCAGTCTATTCTTATCCTGGACTGTGGCCCCGGAGAACCACACTGTGATGGAGGAGGTCAGGATGGACTCTATGATGGCTGAGTAAAACTGCACCAGCATCTCGGTCGGCACCTTAAGATTCCTCAGCTGCCGCAGGAAGTACATCCTCTGCTGGGCCTTCTTGATGAGGGAGCTGATGGTCAGCTCCCACTTGAGGTCCTGGGTGATGGTGGTGCCCAAGAAACGGAAGGAGTCCACAATGGGGACGGGGGTGGAAGAGTCAATCAGGGTGAGGGGGGGATGGTGGGGCTGTGACTTTCCTGAAGTCCATGATCATCTCCACTGTTTTGCTTGTTGATGCAGTACAGCCTGAGGTATCGAAGGTCACGGGCTTAGCTGCTTACGTGCAGTGATTTCTCCAGATTCTCTGAACCCTTTGATGATATTACGGACCGTAGATGGTGAAATCCCTAAATTCCTTGCAATAGCTGGTTGAGAAAGGTTTTTCTTAAACTGTTCAACAATTTGCTCACGCATTTGTTGACAAAGTGGTGACCCTCGCCCCATCCTTGTTTGTGAATGACTGAGCATGTCATGGAATCTACTTTTATACCCAATCATGGCACCCACCTGTTCCCAATTTGCCTGTTCACCTGTGGGATGTTCCAAATAAGTGTTTGATGAGCATTCCTCAACTTTATCAGTATGTATTGCCACCTTTCCCAACTTTTTTGTCACGTGTTGCTGGCATCAAATTCTAAAGTTAATGATTATTTGCAAAAAAAAAATGTTTTAGCAGTTTGAACATCAAATATGTTGTCTTTGTAGCATATTCAACTGAATATGGGTTGAAAATGACTTGCAAATCATTGTATTCCGTTTATATTTACATCTGACACAATTTCCCAACTCATATGGAAACAGGGTTTGTACCTGCTTGTTTGCTCAGCGTTTTTGATGTTGAATTTACTAACTACAAGTGCTGAAAGATACAACCATCCTATCAGCGGTCATATCAGTGAGACCTAATATTGAAAATGACTGTTGTGTCTTGTTTGTAAATGTAAATGGCTTATGGGTTATACTTGTATAGCGCTTTTCTACCTTCAAGGTACTCAAAGCGCTTTGACACTATTTCCACATTCACCCATTCACACACACATTCACACGCTGATTGGGGGAGCTGCCATGCAAGGCCCTAACCATGACCCATCAGGAGCAAGGGTGAAGTGCCTTGCTCAAGGACACAACGGACGTGACGAGGTTGGTAGTAGGTGGGGATTGAACCAGGAACCCTCAGGTTGCTGGCACGGCCACTCTCCCAACCTGGCCACGTCTGTCCGCCGTTTGTATTTTGTTTAGTGTTAGTGCTACATACTGGTTTATTGTTTCACTTTAATTGGATCTGCTTAGCGTGCAACTTCTAAAATTTAGCTCATCCTTAGTATATTCAGGCTAAAAAAAATATAGGGCTCCCAAGGGCATGTGATTTTGCAATGCATTGTGGGGCCGTGGTAGCCTTTTCTGTTGACCAAAGCTTTTTGTTTACATGGCTGTACTGTACCCGCAGTAAAATGAGAGCGAGAAACAAGCTGGAGTAAAATTGATCGTTCCAAAAGCTCGCTACCTCGAAAAAATAAGTAAAATTGGTGGCAATGATACATACAGTATGCGCACGTCCAATAGACAAGATATTCAAGGAAGTTGTCTCCATTGTCGAAGCCAAACTTGTCTGTATCTCGTCAACAGAATCAGTTTTTATACTGGTGAATAATTTCAGAATGTAAAGTCTGTTAAGGATCATTGTCCTCCGTTCAAATTGCGCGTAATCTACGGCTTTCATCTCTTAAGTGTCCGAGTGAGGATGCCCAGCCTCATTTCATAAGCAGGTTTTCCTTAAAAAAAACATTACTTTTAATTTCTTTAATCACTGCGCGACTTCTCCGCAAATAATATGTATTCATTTTTGTGCTTATCCATGACTAAAAGTAAACAGACAACATGCTTTTTTTCCAAAATACTGTTGTTTATAACCCACAGCTAACTTGGCTAATGCTAACGGCCTGCTAAATGCTACGTGTGTAACAGAATAAAACATGCTTTGAATCAACCTTGCCAGGCTGAAAATGCAGTGAACACACCAACATGTACCTGATGATGGTGTTAAAAGTGATGTTTGATCATCTCAAGACTGCTATCCAGGCTTTTCACTGTCTCTTTATTAGCTCATTAACCTGAGCTCATTGGCTTTGCTTTCACGCTGGAAATGAGAAAAATCTCCCCAAATTGTTTTTTTTCCCCCATATGTGATCATGACAATGATTGTGGCAGTTAACAATGACGCACGCTCGCTTCATGTTTTGAACTTGTTAGATAATAGAACATACCTTAAGGCAGTGGTTCTTAACCTTGTTGGAGGTACGGAACCCCACCAGTTTCATATGCGCATTCACCGAACCCTTCTTTCGTGAAAAAAATAATAATAAAAACAAAGTTATATGTTTTTTCACTGGTGCACAAAATTAACCGTGCATGAACATAACCTTGTTCAAAGAACGAAACCAACACAGTGCATGAACTCACAAGAAAATACACACCTGTAAATCAGATGGAAAATTAGAGGGAACATAGTTTGGGAGTATCCGAAATACACCGTTATTTACACGATGAGTCGGGTGTGTCTTGCCATGGACGAAGTGCTGGCTGTCCAGAGTCGGGACCCAGGGTGGACCGCTCGCCTGTGCATCGGTTGGGGACATCTCTCCGCTCGGGATGGTCTCCTGCTGGCCCCACTATGGACTGGACTCTCATTATTATGTTAGATCCACTATGGACTGGACTTTCACAATATTATGCTAGACCCACTCGACGTCCATTGCATCCATTCATCCCTAGAGGGGAGCGGGGGTCACCCACATCTGCAGTCCTCTCCAAGGTTTCTTATAGTCATTCACATTGACATCCAACTGGGTTGTGAGTTTTTCCTTGCCTTTTTGTGGGCTCTGAACCGGGGATGTCATCGTGGCTTGTGCAGCCCTTTGAGACACTTGTGATTTAGGGCTATATAAATAAACATTGATTGATTGATTGATTGATATTGACCTCCGCGGCGGAGGCTCTGCCGAACCCCTCAGACAGACTCACCAAACCCCTAGGGTTCGATCGAACCCAGGTTAAGAACCACTGCCTTAAGGACAGAGTCTTGCACTTAGGACGCAATACGCTATTCGGTGGCCAGCAAGACCCACTATGCTATGTGTTCACTATGTCACACTTTCAATCCCTATAAGGTTCTGGATGATCATTTGTCTCAAAGTAGTCGCTGTTGGCTTTCATGAAGTTTGCCATTATTAGTAATTGTTGTTTGAAGAAAATTGATTTCTTTCTCTCTCTCAAATCCACGCACCAATGAAACAAGTTCCAGAAATTCTTAAAATGAACAAAATACTGTAATTATTACATGCTATCATGAATGTGCTTGTTATTCCATGGTTACAGCATGTATGTAAAACATTGTTGGAGGTTTGTGGAGGTTTCGTAGAGGGCTTTATAAGAAGCATAGCAGAATCCTAATTATCTGTATTGTTAGCCAACTAGTGTTATCAGGTTTTCCACTATATAGAACATACAGAAAAGGGAAATACCTATTTTCTTTCACATAAGGATTGTGGATGATGGCCAAAAGTGCAGTTTCCTTTAAGCATAAATAAAGTTATCTTAGCTTGTTTTCGAAGTTGTTATTTGTTTACGCTGCAGCCACAGCCCTGAAGTCCCACTTCACACTTTGTTACCTTGAAACTAGGGCTGTCAAACGATTAAAAATATGAATCACATTTTGTCCATAGTTAACTCATAATTAATCTCGATTCATCACAAATTAATTGCGTACATTTTCAATCTTAAAAAATGTACCTTATTAAAATATGCACCGAAAATGAGACTGAAAAATAATTTCATTATACTTTTTTAACATATCAACACAAAATGGACACAAGCACTTGCATGAATGTTTTATGTTTTTTGTTTCCCCAACTAATTACTAATTTTCCCACTAAATGTTGTCGTGTCACTTGTTTGTTTGACACTCTTGGCTCTGACACATGCAGCATTTGCGTGTGTGTGTTTTTAAAGGAAACTTTCGTTAACTCATTATTCTTAACTTTGACAGCCATACTTGAAACACGTCCTTTCAATATTGGTCTGAAGTCACACATGTATTATATTGATCAGAACATTTTTAAATGTATTTAAAATAAACCCTCATTTGGGCTTTCACACTTTGCTACGAGTTGCATTCAGTAGTATCTTTCACTTTCTTTATCAAAGTGCTTTTATTTGCAACTTTCTTTGGCCCTATGGTGGCTCATTTTGCAGTCATTAAAAAAAAGCACACAGACTGAGTCACCGTCTTTTGTTAGGGGACTCGATTCGATACGGAATGATATGCATGATACTTGTTTGCTACATGCAATGTTTTGTTGTGTGATAAATGAGACAATGTAGAAAAAACTTTTGAAAATTCTCAACCACAATCGAATCCTTTGAAAACTGGCGCATACAAAAACCGAGATATCACTATGTCTATGAATGTTCTCATTCATCCAGGTCATTGTCATCTCAGGGCATTCAATCGATCGTAACTAGACTGTTTGGTTTGTCTTGGAAGATTGGTCAGATCTAGTCACAAGATCTGATCTAAGTCTATGAGCACCAACTGATGAAGCCTAATCGGAAGAGAGGCGAAACGTCTTCCAAGACAAACCAAACAGTCCAGTTGCGATCGATTGAATGCCCTAAGACGAGACACCAATAGTATATCCTTACCTTTCTTATCCAGGTTCAGAAAAATCACATGGCTCCAATGTTTGGATGTCGTATCTTATCCAATCATGCATATTTCCATGTGCAGATTTCATGTGTTATGTGTTGTTACTGTAGTTTACAGTAACACTGCAAGGCATTGTGATAGCTCAGTATGTGTTTACATTAAGGCTGTGAATCTTTGGCTACCTAACCATTCGATCCGATTACGATTTCTGGGGTGCCGATTAGATTCAGAATCAATTCTCGAGTCAACACAACTCTTGATTAAAACCGATGTTTGCGACGTATTATATGGTATAATAACTATATGAAACTTTTTCAAAACAGGTTACATGTTTCGGGCAGCACGGTGGGACAGGGGTTAGTGCATGTGCCTCGCAATACGAAGGTCCTGAGTAGTCCTGAGTTCAATCCCGGGCTCGGGATCTTTCTGTGTGGAGTTTGCATGTTCTCCCCGTGACTGCGTGGGTTCCCTCCAAAAAGGGACAAGCGGTAGAAAATGGATGGATAGATGGGTTACATGTTTCAGTTAAAAAGCTCCTTCTGGCTGCATGGAGATGGTCTTGAAAAAAAAATATTCTCAATGTATTCTTATATAAAAAAAAAACAATAATAATATATTTTTTAATTGATTTTTGAAAATTATGAATCGCTTTACAATCGGGTCAAAAAAGAATTGCGATTCACATATGAATCGATTTTTATTTGTACCCCTAGTTTATATTAGGGCTGTCAAAAACAATGTGTGAACTTCTGTGATTAATCACAAACAATTATCGCATTAATCATTTATAATCATTACATTTTATTTTGACCATGGTTATAGTTACCTGGAAGGTGGTGTGGGTTCCCATGAGGTCAGTGATCAGGTCAATGCATACGTCAGTGCAAAGATGAGTGAGGAGACTGACTGGTGCGTTTACTGGAAAGTTTCAATTCAAAATACACCCTGACGGTACTTTAGATAAAACTGTTACCAAGTTTTGAGCCAATAAATATATGTTTTTAAATGTTATTCGATGACATTCTGACAATAAAATTGCATTTGTGTCCAAATATTGCATTATTATTTAAGTAAATTTAAAATATTCAAGTGTAATTTATCTGATTGAAAATAATTATAATAAGAATTTGACAGTACTAGTTTATACAGTATATATCATAGCAACGAAATGTGGCCTGATATTTATTTCTGTATGTCTGTGGAAGTAAGGATGAATAAAAATGCCTTGAAAAAAATGACCAGAGTAAAAAATGCAATAATCTACTGGATGTAATTTTGCAGAGCTGTACGCCTGATTTAAGTGTTATAGAGGTTACACTTATTTTGTATTATGTCTAAGCCTACATTGGCTCCTGCTTTCGTCTCCCCACACCAACATTGGACATCAGAGTGAGACAGAAGTCCTGCTGGTAGTGAATTAATAATTCATTCATGTGACCACACAGACTGCTGATTTTTGTCACACTGCCAGTCACGTACAATTATATTTGACTCTGTGTCAAGCTGTCACTCTATTTCACCCTCTTGGCTGGTCTTCCCACAAAGAACCTTTGGACTATTTCCATGGCAGCAAGGGGCTGCTGACTGGTTTCTTTCTGGGAATTGCCATTGCTTCAATTACTGTCAATCACAGGGTGGTATACCACCACTCACATGTGGTCCAGGCTGTAGATGAAACACATCACTACGTGACACAAGCACCGATGAAGAAAACATTTAACTATCTTTGGTAAGACCTCGGGGGGTGGTGTTCAATTAAGGTTCCACTGTCTTTGTCCGCCATTGACAGAAGTGCATGCTGTGGTGTTTAGGAAATGAGATAATGCCAGCGGTAACGATCCTCACGAGAGTGGTAATGGGACTAAATGGGAGTTAATGGGGTTACACTGATCAGGAGAGCGTGGAGACCCCAGGTTAATGCAGCTACTAACAGGACGGAGACACGTACACACACACACACACACACACACACACACACACACACACACACACACACACACACACACACACACACACACATGGATCTACTAAAAGTTTGCATGTACTAAAACACGTGCAAACTTAATGGCGCACGCAAAGCCAATTTACTAAACTTGTGCGCTTTAGATTGCATCTTTTAAAAGAGAAAAATATGCCAATTTGAGGTTCTGATTGAAACAAAGTCAATTGATTTATTATGGTGTCTGCAAGCTTTTTTTAATAGTGTACATTTTTTCATTTGTGAAAAAACTTCCTGCAACATGGAGTGTCTTGCATCTGTTAAGTTTGAGGGTTATTTGTGGTGTTTTCTGATGATGTTACTCTTATTCTACTGTTGTATTTTCGTATTGGTATTTCCCTGCTATATCCTTGTTGTTCTGATCTGTCTTTTCCTGGTTAACAGAACACGGAGAGTCTGGTGAAAGCCGGTACCGGGAGGCACACCCACTTCAGATCTGCAATTGGGCCTACTTATACCAGCTGTGTGCTGGTAGCCAGTGCAGGTTTGTCACAGCACATGGCAAGGACTAGTGGACTACTACTCTTCCTATGAGGCCTTTGTTATTCTTTCATTTTTTTAATAAACCCAGTAAGAAATATTGCATTTCCTTATACTAAGTAGTTTTGCTGCGTTGGCTCTTTTTGTATGTTTTCTTTTTGCCTTGTTTATGGACATTTCTACTAGCCACTGAGTTACATCTTTTGTTAGCATTTTCCCCTAGCTTTTTGCTACACCTTTTGTTAGTATTTTTCCCTGGCCTTTTGCTGCACCTTTTGTTTGGACTCCTATCTTGTGGAATACTCTTTTGTGAATACCCTGACTTTATGGAACTTATAAAATACTTTTGTGTTTTGCAAACAACTCAGCCTTGAATCTTGGGTTCTGCTGCACTGCTCACCAAAACAGTACAAACCTGCTGAATATGGAACCCGCCGAGGCTGAGAGGTTGCGCACTGCACTTGCTGGACCTGGCCAAATGATTAATGAAAGCCAAGATTTGTGGATAAGAAGGACGACCGGGTGGAAGACTGCGTTTACTTAGAGTATCTTTTTTTTTAAGTAATGTCCCGGCGACTTTCCAAGACATCTTCGGGGATACTGGGACACTTTGTCTTCGTGTACCTCGATGACATTTTCATTTTTTCTTCTTCACTAGAGGAACATACACGTCACGTACAGTTGGTCTTGCAGCGTCTGATGAAGAATCGGTTGTTTGTTAAAGTGGAGAAGTGTGAGTTTCACGCTACTTCTGTTTCTTTCTTGGGGTTTATTGTGGAGAAAGGGCAGCTCAGAGCTGATCCAGCCAAGACTCAGGCTGTGGTCGGTTGGCCCACTCCAACATCAAGGAAGCTACTTCAGAGGTTTCTAGGTTTTGCTAATTTCTATAGGCAGTTTATTCGTAATTAGAGCCGTATCGCAGAGTATCTGACTGAGCTTACATCTGCCAAGACTCCATTTATTTGGTTTTCTTGGGCAGAACCAGCATTTAAAAGATTAAATGAAATATTCATATTACCTCCTGTGTTTTCCCACCCAGACCCCTCCCGTCAGTTTAGACGTTGATGCCTCCGAGACTGGGGTAGGAGCTGTGCTTTCTCAATGCTCAGCCAACGACAGTAAACTTCGCCACTGCGCTTTTTTTCTAGCATCACCTCTCTACGGCCGAAAGAAACTACGACATCAGTAATAGACAGCTGCTGTCTGTGGTCTTGGCCTTGCAGGAGTGGAGGCATTGGCTGGAGGGGCCCATTCATCATTTTCTTGTGTTCACTAATCATAACAACTTGGCCTATCTACGCACCGCCTAAGGGCTTAATTCCGAGCAGGTTAGGTGGGCCTTATTCCTTGGCCGTTTGAACTTCTCTCTAAACTGTCGCCCAGGTTCGCTCGATGGCAAGCCAGATTGACTTTCCAGACTCTATAGAGCACCATCCCCAGAGACCAAAAAGGAGGCAATCTTTCCTCGTAACCGGATTCTGGGGGCTCTTTATTTGGAGTTGGTGGATCAAGTTTTGAACGCCATTAAGAAGACGGTTCTTCCAACTGGCTTTCTCCCTGGCCTCCTGTCTGTGGTTCCTGAGCTATGTTCGGAAGTCATCAATTGGAGTCGCTCGTCCAAGCGGGTCTGCCATCCAGGACTTCACGGCATACTGTTTTTGCTCACACAGCGCTTTTGGTAGCCAACCATGAATATAGATGCCAAGCAGTTTGTGGCTGCTTGCCCGTTCTGCGCCCGTTACAAGGATTCGCATCGTGCTCCTGCAGAATTGCTGCTAACGCTCCCTATTCCAACTATTCCGTGGTCACCTATTGCACTGGATTTTGTTACTGGACTGCCTAACTCGAACAATTACACCACTGTTCTTACCATAGTGGGCCGATTTTCAAAGATGGTTCACTTTGTCTCACTTACTAAGCTTCCATCAGCACTACAGATTTCCAAGCTGTTAGTCCTTCATGTTGTCAGACTTCATGGCATTCCATTTGATGTCGTATCTGACAGGGTTCCTCAATTCACCTCTGCTGTGTGGAAAGATTTCTGTAAAGTGTTGGGAGCATTAATGAGCCTCGGATCAAGATACCATCCACAGACTAAAGGCCAAACAGAACGAGCGCATCAGGATTTGGAGACGGCTATCAGGTGTGTGTGCCACAAAGACCTTGCTTCCTGGTCCGAACAGTTTCCCTGCATTGAGTATGCCCACAACACCTTGGTCAGCTCTGCTACGGAAATGTCACCCTTTTGCTGAGCTTATAGTGTCCAGCCATATTGTTCTCGTCACAAGAGTAGAACCTGGCATTTCCTTCAGTATTGTGTAATGTTCGTCACGCACTTTACGCATGGCGCAACACTCGAGCAGTGTTGGGTCATACTTTGGAGCATAACCAGCGTATTGCCAACCACCACCGAATCCCAACTCCACCGTACTGCCCAGAACAAAGAGTGTGGCTCCCGGCTAAAGATCAGTCTATTGTGGTGCCATCTAAGAAACTGGTTTCCAGATACATTGGTCCATTTGTGGTGGATTGCATTATTAATCCATGTGCCATCAGATTTAAGTTACCTGACTTCCTCAAGATACACCCTGGATTCCATGTTTCTCTCCATAAACTGGTGGGTACAAGTCCTCTCAGTCCCACAGCCGTGCCTCTTCCTCCGCCTTGACTGGTTGATGGTTACCAAGTCTGCTCCGTTAACACCATCCTTGACTCTAGGAAGCACAGCAGGGGTGTCCAATATTTGGTCGATTGGGTCGGTTATTCTTGACACTTCTCTTATCACAAAATGTCATACTAAATTTCCTGGTTAACCAGGTGGGCAACCAGATATGTTGTTATGTGGCAACCATCAGGAGAGGGGGTATTGTCTGAGGGTTATTTGTGGTGTTTTTTTAAATTATTTTACACGTATTCTATTGTTATATTTTTGTATTGGTATTTTTCTTATATGTCCTTATTTTTCTTATCTGCCTTTTCCTGGTTGCCAGATTACAGTGAGTCTGGTGAAAGGCAGTACCAGGAGGCACACATGTTTGAGACCTGCAATTATGCCTACTTAAACCAGCTGTGTGCTGGTAGTGAGTGCAGGTTCGTCACAGCACATGGCAAGGACTACTGGATCTCTACTCTTCCTCTGAGACCCTTGTTATTATTTCTTCTTTCTAACAAACTCTGTAAAAAACATTGCATTTCCTTATACACTGAACATAAATATAAACGCAACACTTTTGTTTTTGCTCCCATTTTTCATGAGTTGAACCCAAAGATCTATAACTTTTACTATGTACACAAAATATATATTCCTCTCAAATATTGTTCATATTGTTCTGTGTTAGTGAGCATTTTTTCATTTCTCTCCCAAAAGCCGACTCCAAAGGAGTTCCAGAGAATTTACCAGTACATCCAACCGGCCTCACAACCACAGACCACATGTAACCACACCATCCCAGGACCTGCACATCCAGCAGGTGCACCTCCATGATCATCGAAGACCAGCCACCCGGACAGCTGCTTCAACAATTGCTTTGGATAACCAAATAATTTCTGCACAAACTGTGAGAAACCGTCTCAGGGAAGCTCATCTGCATGCTTGACGTCCTCATCGGGGTCTCGACCAGACTGTAGTTGGTCGTACTAACCGACTTGAGTGGGCAAATGCTCAGATTCGACCTTTGGGCTGATGATTTTAGGTTGTCCTGAAGAATTTGGAGGTAATCCTCCTTTTTCATTGTCCCATTTACTCTCTGTAAAGCACCAGTTCCATTGGCAGCAAAACAGGCCCAGAGCATAATACTACCACCACCATGTTTGACGGTAGATATGGTGTTCCTGGGATTAAAGGCCTCACCTTTTCTCCTCCAAACATATTGCTGGGTATTGTGGCCAAACAGCTAAATTTTTGTTTCATCTGTCATCACATGGACAAAGATAAGACCTAAAGATAAGTTCTGTGGTCAGAAGCTTGTGGATGGCTACCAAAAGCACTTTATTGCAGTGAAACTTGCCAAGGGACATGTAACCAAATATTAACATTGCTGTATGTATACTTTTGACCCAGCAGATGTGGTCCCATTTTCAGTAGACCCATAATGAATTAATAAAAGAACCAAACTTCATGAATGTTTTTTGTGACCAACAAGTCGCCATTTGAAGTGAAGTGAATTACATTTATATAGCGCTTTTTCTCAAGTGACTCAAAGCGCTTTACATTGTGAAACCCAATATCTAAGTTACATTTAAACCATTTCACATTTATATTTATATGTTTGTTAGGGAAAATCCCCTGAAGAGCAGGGAAACCTGTGAAATAACCTCTGTGTTGTTTTCCTGACCAAACGAATATGTTCAAAATACCTATATATTAAATACTATTGTAAATGTACCTTTTACTATGTTGCATATTTACTTACATCATGTATGTAAAACCTTTTATAGAGGTGTTTGGGTATGAGAATACTTTTGATTGCATTTATCTAATATTTAGAATGCATTGAACAACATATGTGTTATTGTCTTACATAAGGATTATGAATGATAGGCAAAAAAAAGTGCAGTTCTCTTTTAAAATAAAAAAAGTTATTATATGAATTTATTATGGGTCTACTGAAAATGACACCGAATCTGCTGGGTCAAAAGTATACATACAGCAATGTTAATATTTGGTTACATGTCACTTGGCAAGTTTCACTGCAATAAGGCGCTTTTGGTAGCCATCCACAAGCTTCTGGCAAGCTTCTGGTTGAATGAAAAAGGAGGATTACCTCCAAATTCTTCAGGACATCCTAACATTATCAGCTCAGAGGTTGGGTCTTGGGCACAGTTGGGTGTTCCAACAGGACAATGACCCCAAACACACGTCAAAAGTGGTAAAGTGGCTAAATCAGGCTAGAATTACGGTTTTAGAATGGCCTTCCCAAAGTCCTGACTTAAACGTGTGGACAATGCTGAAGAAACAAGTGCATGTCAGGAAACCAACAAATTTAGCTGAACTGCACCAATTTTGTCAAGAGGAGTGGTCAAAAATTCAACCAGAAGCTTGCCAGAAGCTTGTGGATGGCTCCAAAAGCTCCTTATTGTAGTGAAACTTGCCAAGGGACATGTAACCAAATATTAACATTGCTGTATGTTTACTTTTGACCCAGCAGATTTGGTCCCATTTTCAGTAGACCCATAATAAATTCATAAAAGAACCAAACTTCATGAAAGTTTTTTGTGACCAACAAGTATGTGCTCCAAACTTTCAATCACAAAAAAATGAGAGTTGTAGAAAGTATTGGAAACTCAAGACATTACGTTCTTTACAAGTGTATGTAAACTTTTGATCGCGACTGTATATATATTATGTTCTTTACAAGTGTATGTAAACTTATAATCGCGACTGTATGTGTATACAACGCAACAAACTGGTCTCATCATGCCGACACAGAAGCAAAGCACTACTGTGTAACAATGGCCACAACCCCATGTAATGTACCCTATATATATATATATATGTAACGACGCTTCAATAAAATCCCCTGAAGAGCAGAGAAACCTGCGAAACAGGCTTGTAGGGATGAATTAGCCTCTCTGTTTTTTCTGACCTAACATATATATATATAGTATATACAAAATATAATAACGAGCTAGTCTTTTGAACGGCTCATTGAAAGGATTGGCTTTTTAAGATCTGGCTCCCTTTAAATAGCCAGGAAGATCCTCAACAGACACAGCCATCTGTTCCCTCCCCGCAAGAAGTTCATGGCCGAAGGATGCGAGCTGTCATCGCTGGGGATAAACTTTACATCAACGGACAATTCTACAGCTACCGGGAAGTTACACCATTACAGTATTAACATCTGAAGTACAGTAAATTATGTATTTTCTCTAATTAACTTATTTCCTTCTTTCTTCTTTGTTCTCCATATTCTGCCATTGCAGTATGATGCTGGCGCGCACAATTTTCAACCTCTCAGTCTACGTGTAATATTAGTCTCTCTCTTTTTCTTTCTTTTCTTTCACCTGTCTCACTTGTCGTTGTATGCAGGAACCCCTCATTTCTTCTTTTCTGTTTATCTTATGTGTTTTGTTTTTCTCTTTCTTCCATCTGCCTACCTGTGACATGTTGTCCACACACACTACACACATAGTGTCCATGTCATTAAAAAATAGCTACTTAATAAATCAGCTGTTCCTCAGTAGTTGAGTAGTTGTTTTCACTGAATACTTATACTTACTCAAGTATATTGTTTACTTTTACTTGAGACATATTGTGTGTGTGTGTGTATGTGTGTGTGTGTGTGTGTGTGTGTGTGTGTGTGTGTGTGTGTGTGTGTGTGTGTGTGTGTGTGTGTGTGTGTGTGTGTGTGTTCTTGTATTCCTACCCTTCTTGAGACATCAGCAAGGAAAAGTACCTTCCATATGAGGACCGGTGAACAAGTTAGGACCGAAATCTTGGTCCCGATACGGAAAACCATTGCATCTAATAGAGAGCTAAATACTAGAGTCCGTGAACATTGCTCCAAAGTCAGGATTTTTTTTGTTGATTTAATGTGCATACAAAAGTAAACATTTACATGTGCAAAGGCAGCAATATACGATAAAACAAGACGGCAGCTAAAGGAGGACTTTCCTATTCATCCCCGAAAAAACCCGCCAGGTGAACAGCTGATTTTACGACTTCTAGTGCTGACGTAAGACAACCCGCGTCTCATATGTGACTATAGGATGAACAAATACACTACGGTACTAAGACTATAGTGGCCATTTACAGTTAGCTTCTACAGCTGGGTTGCCCAAAGTGCCATCTGTGGTCCGTGACTCGTTTGTCATCGGCCTTAAGCACGTTACAAAATAACAAAGATCTCATTTGTGAAATCTATCAAAATTAGGGTGGTCCCAAAAAGGAAGGATTTTTCAAATTGACTGTGTGTCGGTTTTAAAAGTGCTCCCCCTCTGGCCAACATATGAAATAACAAGTGTGTGTAAGACATTTAAAATGCATCCCCTTTGGCCAAAATTCATTTAAAAAATATATATATAAATACATGTATATAGAGACATACTGTAAATAATGAAGATGAAAAAACAATTACAAACAAAAAAATTAAAATAAATTTAAAAAATGTCTTACTATTTGCTTTGTATGTATATATTATTAATGTTGTAAATACAAATCTTTATATATCTAGAAAGGGTGGTCCTAAAGAGGTAGGTATTTTCCGAGGTCTCAAGAAGGTGAAAAATACAAGAATTTGTGAGTGTGTGTGCGTGCGTGTGTGTGTGTGTGTGTGTGTGTGTGTGTGTGTGTGTGTGTGTGTGTGTGTGTGTGTGTGTGTGTGTGTGTGTGTGTGTGTGTGTGTGTGTGTGTGTGTGTGTGTGAATGTTAATGTGTACGCTCTTTCAAGTCTTGTGCGCTTTAGCAGCACTTAATGAGACCATCCTGAGTGTCAGCTGTGAGGGGGGGCCTTTGATGAAATGTGTTCTTAAAAAAAGAAAGAAGGGGTATAGAGGGCTCGTAGGGAGGCCGAGGAGGGGAGTAAAGATCAGGGCAAGTACAGTATCAATCACACACACACACCTACGCAGACACGTGGTTGTGTGTGTGTGTGTGATGAGAGTGATAAATAGAGGTGACCTGGAGGAAATAGAGAGGGATTAGTGGGGGAGAGGGAGGGGGGGTGAAGGAGTTGTGCACAGCAGTGAAAAAGGAGGCGCATCAGTAAGAGTGACAGAGCGCAGAAGGGACTGCATTCATTTTTAATCGAGAGGAAAAGTCTCTAGCATCCGAAAAAGCGAGAGAGATAGTTTTCCACATACACAGCTTGAGATAGTCTGTAGCAATTCAAGTTTGGTTGGTGTGTCACATCTCAACATTTTTTGATTGATTGATTGAGAAGTTTATTGACATCTTAAAGAATTGAATCAATGTAATGCTTTAAAAAGGCAAATGGATGGCACAAAAAGCCAAAAGGCTTGTTTCCATTGTGGTCCATTAAATATTCATCACATTTGATACATTCAATAGTAAAATATATACAACCTGTTCATGTATATGAAAAATTACGTTAAAAAATGGATACATGATGTACATATACACAGTATACATGTCAGGTGATTTGAAAAACAATATATACAAAACATGGGTGGAGTATATACACTATGTACATGACACTATGTACATGACTATGCACATGTTGACTCCAAGAGTGTGCAAAACAGAATGAGAAAATATATATACACTATAACCACATGTAAACCTGTTTGATGTTTCGAAGAGTTGCTGGGGATCAATTTTGGTTCAGATCAGGTAGAGGTTGAGCTGAGCCATGATTTTATGGCAGTTTAAAAATTTAGTAGGGAAGTTCAAATTTTAAGGTCTGTTGGTAGTGCATTCCACTGTGTGGTGGCAAAATAGTAGAATGCATTTTTTGTCATGAGAGTCTTGAATTTGGGTGTGACGAAGCCTGAGGAACTCCCTCTCGTGTAGTACCTGTGAGCATCACTTACTCTGGTGAAATAGTTGGACAGGTACTTGGGGACAGTTTCTCTGAGTATTTTGAATACCAGGCACATTGCGATTTGGTGTGCTCTTTCCTCAACTCCAAGCCATCCCAATTTGGTAAAGTGGGCTTGAGTTAGGTGAGTCCTGTATGGGAGGTTGAGCAGGAGTCTCACCAGCTTGTTTTGGGAATTTTGCAGTTTTGTTTATAGTGGCTTGGGGATACTGGTGAACCATGAGGTGCAGGCGTAGTCAAAATGACACTGTATGAGGGCACCGGCAAGGGTCTTAAGGGTATCCCTGTTGATAAATGCAGAAATCCTGCCAAAAAATCAAGTTTTATTATTGACCTTGGTGATTGCTTTTAATGCGATTTTTTCACCCGAGAAAGTGCTGTCCAATATACAACCTAGGTAAATTACCTTGTCTTTTCTGGTGATTATGGTATCACCTGCTTTAATCGTAAAGCCCAGGGATTTACCTAGGTTGTGCCTGGACCCAAATAGTATGGACTCTGTTTTACCCAGGTGTAGTGACAGTTTTTTATCGGAAAGCCAGAGACAGAGTTTACTTAGTTCGGTGCTGAGTGCACTTTCAACCTTCAATTTGTCCCTGTCCGAGGCCAAGAACGCAGAATCGTCCGCGAACAGGAACATGCTGATTTCATGTCGTTAATGTAAATCAAGAATAAAAATGGTCCCAGAATGCTCCCCTGTGGGACACCACAGTTCACCTTGAGGGGAGAGGACAGTGAGCCGTTCACCTCGACCACCTGTTCTCTATCCTCAAGGTAAGATTTCATCCAGTTTGTGGCTGCACTGTCAAAACCGATTGCCCTCAACTTGTTTAACAGTATTAAGTGGTTAACTGTGTCGAATGCCTTTCGAAGGTCTAGCGTAACCATTCCACAATACTTGTAGTCAGTTAGGTATACTAGGCATGTATCGGTGGAATGTGATTTTCTGAATCCTGATTGAAATTTGAATAGGAGCTCGCGATTTGATAGATAATTATCTATTTGCTCATATATTAACCTCTCCATAACCTTTGAGATGGAGCAAAGGATGAAAACAGGGCGGTAGTTGCCGGGGTCTAATTTGTTTCCTTTTTTATACAGAGGTGATATTCTCGCGAGCTTGAATTCTTGTGGGACATGACGCTGATTGATGGACAAGTTGGTGATATGAGCAACCATTGGGGCAATTGTGACAGCTGCGTCTCTGAGAAATCTGGTGGGAATATTATCATGTTCTGTGCCTTTGTTTGGTTGCAGCTAGCTGAGTTTCTTTAACACATCAACGGTTTTAACTTTGACAAACTTGAAGTCATCCTTACGTACCCCTTTGTTTTTGTAAAAGTCTTGGATGTGCTGTTCACCGTGGAGGCCTGAATGTGAGGGCAATTTGCTTACTAACGTGGACGCGATGGTTGAGTAAAATCTGTTAAAGCAAATTGCCACATTCAGTTTGTTTGTGATGAGTGAGCCGTTTATTTTCAAGTTGAGGTTGATGGTTATTGTTTTGAGACTGCTGCGGCCCAATTGTTTCAGCGTCTTCCAGAGTTTTTGCGGGTTATTTTTTATTTTCCGCTATTTTTTCGTTGACGTGACTGGATATGGCCTTCCTGATCATATTAGTTACTTCGTTTCTTAGCTGTTTGTATTCTTTAAGGAGCTGTTCAGTCCTGTTTTTAGTGAACTTAGCATGTTTGTCATTTCTAAGTTTCATGGCTTCTATTATGTCTGCATTGATCCAGGGTTCTCTTCTGGATTTTACCCTGGAAGCTTGCTGGTCAGATACATGCAGGAAGTTGGATTTGAAGCATGCCCATGCTTTTTCAACCGATGAGCAATTCAGTACATTTGACCAGTCCAGTCTCTCCAGGGCTGCTGTTGGAGCTTCGCTGGTGTACTTTTTCATCGATCTGAATCTTATTGTTTTGTGACAATCTGATACAGATTTCTGAATTTAACGTGTGCAGAAAAAGATGAAATTATCACTTATTCCGCACTCGATTACAACGCTTCTGGAGATCTTGGTCCGGTCTGATGTCAAAATCAAATCAATGACGGTTTGAGCAGCAGGTCACATCCGTGTGAATTGAGTGATCAGGCTATGTAGTTTACAGTAATTACTGAAGGATTTGTCGATAGGAGTTCAAATCACCGATCAGTATCACTTCAGAATTGCCTAAATCAGCTGATCCCTCGTTTAGCTGTTCATAAAATGAGTTTTGGATTGCAAGGGAAAGCTATTGAATCCATGAATGGAATGGATTAAAGTTAGATTTTTTTTTTATAAACACAATAAAATCCCTTTTCCAGCTTTCAATCTGATTAAAGTGGACCTATTTTGGGGGGCGGTGTGGCTCAGATGGTATTACAGCTGGCCAGAAACTTGAGGGTTCCTGGTTCGAATCCAGCTTCTGCCATCCTAATTACGGCCGTTATGTCCTTGCTCCCAGTGCCACCCACCCTGGTTTATTTGGAGATAATGGGTTTGACACTGTAACTCATTTTGAGTCCCTATAAGAAAAAGCCCAATGTAAATATAATACACTTTACTATTATCCAACATTTCCTACCTATTGGCACCTGTTTTTGTGTATTTGGAACCTGCATAGATCCGAAAAATGTGAAATCAAACCATTTATAAAAATATTTATGAAACAATCTTTCCTACCTTCATACTTCCTCCATAAGAGCCATTTGGATATTTCCATATATGGTAGAGATTTACGCAAATGCCTTTGTGCGAGTCCGACATTGTAGTCCAACACTATAATTCCTAATTTTTCCTAATCCTCTTGTTGTGGGGCAGACTGGTTCGTACATGCACATGCATCCTCCGCTGTTGCCATTTCGAATAAAATAGTGCAGGGGTCCCCAAACTACAGCCGCATCCGGCCCGCCAGCGTCCAAAATCCGGCCCGCAGGAAGTCCCAGGTTTAAAAAAATAATATATATATATATATAATTTTTATTTTTTTGTATTATTATTTTTAAAAATCTGTCCTTTGTAATCCATTTTCTACCACTTGTTATTCAGTTTGAGGACCCCTGCAATAGTGTATAGTTCTAACTTATATATGTCAGTAGACTCCATATGGAAGCACTAAAGTTACAACATGGCTGACGGGGCAAAGACGCAGTCGAAGAGGAGGCACGTAAATAAGACCGGCGCATCCTTGTAGATGATCTGTAAAACATAATCTATGCAAAATTTTGACCAAAGCACCACCATTACATGTTATGTAGACCACAGGGAAGTGTTTTAAATGTAGAAAAAATATCAGAATATGATCCTTTTAAGTAAAGTAGATTCACCAACATCATATACTAAGGCCCTTTGACCTTTCCTAATGTGTTGTGAATCCCAACACTGAAAACAATCAGTACAGTTTTTGTGCAGCAGACTGACTTTTGTAACGTTTTAAAACGGTAAGACGTCAATACAGCGTGCAGCCTGGTAGCATTGCTGTTGCCATAGTAACTCAGTATTTATACATCCATGTTACTGGAAAAAACATTTGCTAAAAGCATAAGCCAACCAGTTTTGGCACTTAAATGAGAAAAATGTCAAATACAAACAATGAGCATTCTGTACAGTATGTCATGAATAATTTCATAAAACAAAACAATTATGTGTCATATTTAATAACATTTGAAAGCTACAGTAAATCGTAGCCCTTCCAATAGGACAAGTGTCATTATTATATTAATAAAATGTACTCGACAAGCAGCTTCATTAACTCTTATGTTATCAAAAAAATACTTGGAATGCTTATCATCAGTGCAGTATTTTGAAAAAAATATAATATGCTCAATTAGCTGTTTAGTTTTTCTCAGGTGTTTTGGTGATATTTTATGTCAGAATTAACAACGTGTTAATTCAACCTTTATAACATTTAGTCATTTGTGCACATCATAGTGGCAGTTTGTCATGTCTTCCAACAAATTGCAAATACTATGGAAGTATTATTGTAGCAAGATTATTTGTCATCTAAGGGCATTCAATCGATCGCAACTGGACTGTTTGGATTGTCTTGGAAGACGTTTTGCCTCTCATCCGAGGAGGCTTCATCAGTTCGTGCTCATAGACTTAGGTTGGTCAGATCTAGTCCAGCGGCTGGTGCCAAAAACCCAAATATTTATACTCCAAAAACCAGGAGGGTATGCCTGGGCAAGGATGGTTTCGCCCTATCGTAGTGAGAAAAATAACTGTTTTAATGTAAACGAGCAATCCTAACTGTCAAAGCCAACGACAGTCATTGAAGTGTAAATTCCCCTTGTTAGCCATGAGATATTGTGTGGCAGAACGATCGCTGTGGATCGACTACTACCAGTCCAAAATAGTCTGAATCACCTACGTCGCATTCCATTCAGTTGTAAACATGGCACAAATGGCGTTCTAGTCACGTTCTGTGACCAGCATGTTTCTAACTTCTGTTATTTGTTGGAGGCTAAATTGCAGAGTCTTTTAGGAATGGTTGAAAGGACGGTGTTGTATGTGGGAGACGTGGTGTCGCAGACCACCTCCTATGTTCAGGGATGGTTTTGCAACCTTGACATAGATGGCTTCCCTCACTCCTCTTCCGTACCATCCATCCTCCCTGTCCAGAATCTGTACATTGTTGTTCTCAAAGGAGTGCTGTGTCTCCCTGAGGTGCAGGTAGACAGTGTCTTGGCCTGAAGAGTTTGCCAGTCGATGCTGTGCCATGTGTCGGCTTCGTGGTTGTTTTGTTTCCCCGATATATAAATCTGTGCATTCATCATTACACTGAATAGCATACACCAAATTGCATTTGTGGGTGCGGGGTGTTTGGTCTTTAGGATGCACCAGTCTCTGTCTCAGGGTGTTGCCTGGTTTGAAGTGTACTGGGATGTTGTGTTGGTTAAAAAGGATTTTGAGTTTCTCAGATAGACCTGATACATAAGGAATGACAATAGTTTTGCGTCTTTCCTCCTGAGCCACGATGCTCTTGTTATTTCTGGAACTGGATGCACTTTTCACGAACGGGGTTGACAACAGGTTATGAGGGCTTTGCAAAACGTGTATCTCAATCTGTACGTGTGTAATACAGTTTGCGTGCGTGTGTAGTATTGTGTGTTTCTGTATACCAATCCGAGTGTATGTAATCAGATCCGCGTACGTGCGTTTTTGTTTGTCTGTCCTTAATCAGAAAGAACATTCGATAGGCTGTCTACTTACACGTGACTTTTGCAATACTTCTGCCGTGTACGATTTGAGCGAGCGCATCCAGACTCATGAGTGTGTAATACGTGTGTGCGCATATTCAGAAGTGCGTGCGTGTAATACAATTTTGTGTGCGTAACCAACCACGGAAGACACCACGCAACTTAAACCAATCAAAAACAATGTACATCCGAGGTGTGTGGAAAAGAGATGCCAAGACCCGCCATACATTGTTTCTGATTGGTTTAAATTGGGGAGTATCTTCCGTGGTTGGTTAAATGTAAGCTCAGTGGATTGATGGCTTGGTCTGGGATTGGTTGTTTCGATCAATCAATCAGGGTTACTCAAACTACAGCAAGGTGTGAAAACCAAAGTTTATTATTATGAAAAAAGTATAGAGTAGTGAATGGGGAATATAAGCGCGAGAAATGTCAAATGTGATAGGGTTTGATTGAGTGACTGTCACGTTCAAAGTGTAAAGCATGGCAGCTCTGAGCCATTCTTCCAGCGTGGTCCATCATTGTTGACTTCAACGCACTAACATGATCAGTGGCTGCAAGGCGCCAACTAGTGGTGAGTATAAGGAAATGCAAGGGGGAGTTACAGATAGATTCTTTTTACACGTTAAAATCGCTCTACAGACAATTCGAAATAACCAATCCCAGACCGAGCCATTAATCCACTGTGCCTATATTTAACCATCACGGAAGACACTACGCACTTTAAACCAATCAGAAACAACGTTAGGCGGGTCTTGGTGTCTCTCTTTCACACACCTCAGATGTACATTGTTTCTGATAGGTTTAAAGAGTGTGGTGTCTTCTGTGGTTGGTTAAATGTAGGCACACTTCAGATACGCACACACAAGATTGTATCACACGCACGCACTTCTGAATGCGCGCACACGTTACATTACACGCTCACAGATCTGGATGCGCTCGCTCAAAACGTACACGGCAGAGGTGTCGCAAAAATCACCTGTTAGTAGACAGCCTATCAAGGGTTCCTTCTGATTAAGGAGAGACAGACGACTTAAAACGCACGTACGCGGATCTGCTATACAGACACACAAGTTAGTACACACACACGCAAACTGGATTGCATGCAGACACATTGAGATACATGTTTTGCAAACAATTTTGCTCCATAAAAAACTTCTGTCATAAAGAAAACACGACAAAGCACTTCGGCTATCTTGTTCATAAACAATGACGTCAGGACTTCCCATCTTGATAACACTGACACTTTTAGTGACATGAATACATGAATGAACCATCCATTTTAAGCAAGTGGGGCAGTGTGGCTCAGATGGTAGAGCACCCAACTTGAGAGTTTCTGGTTCCATCTTACGCCATCCTAGTCAATGCCGTCGTGTCGTTGGGCAAGATGCTCCCAGTGCCACCCACACTGGTTTAAATATAGCTTAAATGTAGAAAATGGTTTTCTCAAAAGAAGTAGCTAAAAGGTCACGAGAGAAAAGGCGCTATACAAATACACTTCACCAGAGGTGGGTAGTAACGCGCTACATTTACTCCGTTACATCTACGGAGTAAATATATATATATATATATATATATATATATATATATATATATATATATATATATATATATATATATATATATATATATACACAGCCTGGCCCCCGGCCAAATTTTTTTAACCCAATGCGGCCACCGATTCAAAAAGTTTGGGGACCCCTGATTTAAAGGGTCATTTTTCAAAATTTTCTTCCGTGGGGGCATGCCCCCGGACCACCCTACTGTTGCTAGGTTACCAACTTAGACCACCGCAGCTACAAAAAAATCCAGAGGAAACACTGCAATTGAGTATATTAGGGTGTAAAAAACATATATAAAGGGCTCTCATCAGGCTTATATATCCAAGACGTTAGACAAGAACCATAACTTGTCTTTTTTTCTCTCTCTCTCTACAATGACAGATGGGATGGCCCTGTAAATTGTGCAGCACTGTTGTGCCAACCAAGAGTGATTTTTTAAAGCATTACAGACTGCACCATGGGACCTTTGGACACAGCCATGCCTTCCCTTGCATTCATATAGGTTGCCCATGCTCTTTTAAATGCTGGAGTTCCCTTCGCTCTCATCTGTCAAGATACCACCCAGAAGTCAAATTCCTCAACTCACCTCAAGTAAGTCCTTCATTCACCTGCCTTCTGTGTAAAAGGACTGTGCCAGGAGCATCAATGATATGATGGCCAGAACGTATACAGTTGGAGAAGACAGGAAGTTGTTGCCAAGTCTCCTGCTGGGGTGGCAGAATTTAAGGAAAGATGGCCTGCCCTCTTCGAACCATTCCAGGTAAATGATTTATCATTCTATTTTTCCTGACCAAGTTTCCATTGTGACTTGGACATGACATACTAGACTCACTTTTTGCCTGAAAATGTATACTAAAACCCTTAATTCAGTAACGGTCAACATTTGCTGTCTTACAGATTAATGAAGAGTTCCGAAGGTGCACTGCTGTTCCACTGGAATCAACATTTATGTCCCAGCTGGACAGGTACACTCCGAAACTCCTGGAGCTCTTCAGTGCAAAAGGTGGAGTGACTGGTCAGCGCATCAAGAACTTGTTGATGGAACTGATACAGGTGGGTTAAAAGTGGTTTAAAAGTTTACAACTGAATCTGTAATCATGCTCTAATAACGATATCACAGATTTGGAGTAAAATTGCCAACAAAATTCATTTATTTATTATTCTTCTATTAACTCTAGGACCCAAGTGCCTCTGCAGTGATGAAGAGAGATGTGACTCTGAGATGCCTCATAGAGTATACGGGAGAGAGTGGACAGGAGCTCATCTCTGACTACTGTGTAAGTATTGTTTAAAAGCAGGTTTGGATCAGTCTGTTGTACAAGCTTAAATTTGGTTTACTTATGTGAACTGACTGAACCAGTCAGGTGGAGGTCGAGCATGCAGCTAGTTGGCAGGAACCCCAGGATAGCCGATTAGCATAGCACCACAGAGTGATGCCTTTCTGTCTTGTGTTTCTGTTTGCCCTAAAAAAAACAATGCAAACAAAAAATACTCTCCTTAAACAAGCATTAAAACATTTACTCTCTCTCTCTCTATATATATATATATATATATATATATATATATATATATATATATATATATATATATATATATATATATATATATATATATATATATATATATATATATAACATATTACTGTTTGTTTGTTTGTTTGTTTTAATTTCTGGTGGTTCTATTCAGGTTTTTTATATGCAAATTCAAAATGCCAATAAAAAGCATGTGGCTGCAAATGCATCTATTGTACCAAGTTTAATGTACAAGATCTCAAAATAGAATTCAAAAGTTTTCAAAATGGTCTTCACAAAAGTAATCATTATCTGGATTAAATCACACAACTTATATTAAATATAAAATTAGATGTTTGTTTTTTTAAATTACTGTTTTTGTATCTCAAAGGGAACTGCAGAGACCACTGTTCATGAGGACCTGGAAATGAAGAATATGAGCATCTACATCTGCCGTGAGCCAAATGCAGTAGGAATCATCATTGAGGGAGTACCAGTCCTTACTCATCTTGGAAACCTGGCCAAAGCATGCTGCCTACTTCTGGGGTTGACGTATGCACTTAATCTTGAGTATCCATCCAAACTTTCCAAAACATTTGAGGTGTTTCAAAGACTTTTTGTGGGACTCGACACACTGCGCCCAAAACCAACCCCCAAATTCATGACTCTCAAAAACAAGCTTCTAGCTTAGGCAGTGAGCCATGACTGTCAGCTTGCACTTTTGAACAGCTATTTTTTTGTGTCTGTTCAAAATCATTATACATTGTTCATTGAGTGGAATTCTTCAGAATGTTGTAACGGTTTGTCCTGTTCAGGTTTTATACACAGCTCCAGGTCATCGTTTCTGGTGTGTAAATTAAGTTTTTTTTTATGTATAATACACACTAAATTGCCCCACTGTGAAGCTCCAGCTGGTCAGAAGGAGGGATCTGTGAGTTGTTTAAGTTAAAATGTTTCAAAATATACACACTGAAAGACACTATGGTGAAGGTGTTCTGCTTGTGAATTGTTACAGAAGTACAGATAATCTTAATGTTAAATTGTTTTAGCAAGAAACTGTACTGTGAAGGTTCTAAGTAAAACTTGAAATGCTGAGGTCATGCATTCTTTTATGCACTAAATAAGTGAAGTGAATTACATTTATATAGCGCTTTTTCTCAAGTGACTCAAAGCGCTTTACATTGTGAAACCCAATATATAAGTTACATTTTAAACCAGTGTGGGTGGCAATGGGAGCAGGTGGGTAATGTGTCTTGCCCAAGGACACAACGGCAGTGACTAGGATGGCGGAAGCGGGGATCGAACCTGCAACCCTCAAGTTGCTGGCACGGCCACTCTACCAACCGAGTTATACCGTATACTGATGTTCTTGACTGTTAATACTCTCCAGCTTATTGACACGGTTTGGATATGGCTTGTGAAAATGTTTTAATATGTATATGGTTAAAAAAAGAAAACTACTGTGAAGGTGTTCTATACAGCACTTTAAAAAGTTGAGGTCATGCATTCTATGCACTAAATATGGATGTTGACTGTTCATACTGTCCAGCTCATTGCCACTGTTTTTATATGGTAATGATTTAATAAAGGTTGGAATTTGATATGTCTTGATTTTTTTATTGTTATTCTAAGTAATTATTTTAAGCAGTTTCCCTTTTCAAAACAAAGAAAGGGTAAGTTGGTCAAAATTAATAAAATTGAGTACAAAAATTATGTTTTCATTTAAATGTTACTTATTTTAATTAAGTCTTGTGTGTTTAATATGCTGATGTTTTTTACATTGATTTTACTCAATTTGTTGGCTTTTTCTGTAAACGCAACTTAATCTTTTTGCATAAATCGAAATGCATATTATTAAGTTCTACTTACTCAAAATACCAATTAGTTGACTAAACTAACAAAAATTGCTTGGAAAATGTTGCCTTATTTTTATTGAGTTAGATCTAGGCAACAGTTTTTACAGTGCAGATGCAGCCCACACCTATCAGTTTATGGTTTGCGTAAAGGCTAACTTTTTATTTTCCTTTGTAATCTCTGCCTACTGAGCCTATGGTGCTGTTAAGTTATTGAGGCTCAATTTGCCTTAATTTTTTTAATGTTAATGTATTATTATTTAATATATATTATTGTTTGCTCTTGAACGCATCATAATTATCCCCTCAACTCCCCCCAAAATGGATTAACTCGCTGGAATAAAAAAGACAATATAACATACATCCATAAATGCGCATGCATATGAAAAAGTGCAATATATTTATCTGTACAGTAACCTATTTATTTATTTATATCTGCAACTTATTGCTTTTTTATCCTGCACTACCATGAGCTAATGCAACAAAATTCCGTTCTTATCTGTACTGTAAAGTTCAAATTTGAATGACAATAAAAAGGAAGTCTAAGTCTGTCAAAACGTGGACCTTAGGGTGTTGTGTTTTCCTGGAAGGCAAAGGAAAGTTGGAGCGGGCAAGGCGTGAGGGTAAGGACATCTTTTAATTATTACTATAAAAAAGGAACAAAAGGTGCGCATAAGGCGGAAGTACAAAAAACTTGGCTAATGAAACAAAAACTTGCACAAAGGCAGAAACTATGAACATGAAGCAAAACATCACTAACTGTGGCATTACAGTAATAACAAAAACTTACTTGGCATGGAACTATGGAATCATGGGTAGCAGAAGTCATCAGAGGTAAACAGGGGTCACAGAGTTAATGTCGGCAGGCCGACCAACAGAAAATGAAAAGCTTAAATAACACAGACATGATTAACAACAGGTGCTTGAGTGCAAATGAATCAGGTGTGTGACATGAGGACAGGTGAAAACTAATGGGTTTTCATGGAAACAAAACAGGGAGTGAAAAAACAGGAACTGACAAAATCCAAAAAAACACATGGCCAAACAAAACATGATCACACAGACATGACAAAGTCTAAGTTTTAGTTTCTCAAGAGATATTCCTGGCTCTGAATTTGCTCATTGCTATTTTCATGTTTTTGTGCATTATTTGTTGCCGTCATCATTAAACGAACAGGTTACTCATCAGCTACTCAGTACTTGAGTAGTTTTTTCACAACATACTTTTTACTTTTACTCAAGTAAATATTTGGGTGACTATTCCTTACTTTTACTTAAGTAATAAATCTCTAAAGTAACAGTACTCTTACTTGAGTACAATTTCTGGCTACTCTACCCACCTCTGCACTTCACACGCTTTTTGAAGGTTATGAACTAGGTTTCGTAGTATGTACTAAGGGCCTGATCTATTCAAGGTTTGCATGTAATAAACACGTCTAAACTTGATAGCACACGCAAAAGTGATCTACTAAACTTGTGGATTGTGTCTCTTAAGGGAGCAAAATAAGGAGCGCAATCCATTTAATGCAGACCAGGGCCTGGGCCTGCATGCGGCCCGTTAAGCTTTTCAATCTGTCCCGCCGGATATTACCAAATAATTTTTTTTAGATCTTTAAGATGGAAACTGTAGCTGCAATTATGATGTGCAGTGATGTTTTTAAATTACCGTAAGTCTTGAACTATACAAAGTATTGCAATGGTTGGAATCTGCGCTTTTGCATGATATACTAGTTACTATGGTCATCTAATTAGTTACTATGGTCATCTAAGTCACAGCAGCTCAGACGAGTCACCAACCAGTGTGGGCGTGGTTTGTTTCCACAGAGTGTTTCCAGAGCGGCCAGCCTGAAATGCGGGTGTCAGAGACAGACACGGAAGGAGATTTTTACAACAAAGTTCTAAAGCTTAGCGATATATCAGACACATCAGATGGGTTTATTTTTTACCCTTCGCGTTCATTTTTCGCTGTGTTTGTTGCGTTTTGCGTGATTGTAAAATATATCGATCGGGAGTGGGTGTGGCGATCATATGTTGTTAATATTCAGTGTTTTATCGTTCATAGTTAATATTGTAAATCCCACATTCTTTATTTCCATGTACATTCTGGGTGTCTCATTCAGTAAAAATTTTTTTAAATTCAATTCCGTTTTTGAAGGCGGTCTGTCATAACGTTTTTAGCATTCAATCAGACATTATTGTGAGGTTTTGTATTAGTGTTCCTAAAAATAGATATACCGGCCCACAGACACATTTGTTTCTCTAAATTTGGCCCCTGAGTCAAAATAATTGCCCAGGCCTGATTCAGTGTGTCTGTCTTCATGTAGTCAAGTCAAGTCAAGTCAAGTCAACTTTATTTATATAGCACGTTTTCAACAACTTTTAAATTGAACCAAAGTGCTTTACAGGTTAAAAAAGCATAGAGCAAAAAAATAAAAAATAAAATGAATAAAAAAAATTTAAAAAAATGTATATGCATAATATTTGCTGATCCTCAGAACTCCCACAATACTGGGAGGAGAAAATGCAGATATACTGTAACTATGTTGTCATGATGGCCGGTATGACGGAGACGCAAAAGATCAACAAAAATGACAATAACAAAAAAAGCACACAGGTGTGAAAAGGGTTAAAGTTCAAAATAAAAAAGAGTAACAAAAAAGAACAGCAACAAAAGGTTTCTGTGAAAATTTAACTCGGAGGAAAAACTGAGTACAAATAAGAATGAGGGCAGTGCCACAAAAAAAAAAAAAAAACTGGAAAAGGTAGCAACCAGAATACTCACTAGAAAACAAGTCAGAGAGGAGCTGCATAATAACCAGTGAAGGCTGGGACTGGAAATCAGGAAGGCAGATGAGAAGCTCATGGGAGTGTGACAGTCTGGCGACCAGAGTACTGATCGTCATGCTTATAAAGAGCCGAATTGTAACCGGCCACAGGTGAGGTACTGTGGCTTCGCCCCCAGCACATCCAGAAGGCTCTAGGAAAAAGCAGAGCAAAGGTCCCAGCAGCAGGAAGGGTGGAAAACACAAACATTAAATATTTATCACACGCAGTGTGATTTATCAAAACTCAAACTGTTCTGTGGCCACCATTTATGTCTAGAGGACTGTCTCAGAAAATTAAAATATTGTGATAAAGTTCTTTATTTTCAGTAATGCAATTAAAAAAACAAAAATGTCATACATTCTGGATTCATTACACATCAACTGAAATATTGCAAGCCTTTTATTATTTTAATATTGCTGATTATGGCATACAGCTTAAGAAAACTCAAAAATCCTATCTAAAAAAATTAGAATATTTCCTCAGACCAAGTAAAAAAAAAAGATTTATAACAGCAAAACAAAATCAAATATTTGAAAATGTTAATTAATGCACTCAGTACTTGGTTGGGAATCCTTTTGCACGGATTACTGCATCAATGCGGCGTGGCATGGAGGCAATCAGCCTGTGGCATTGATGAGGTGTTATGGATGCCCAGGATGCTTCAATAGCGGCCTTTAGCTCATTTGCATTATTGGGTCTGGTGTCTTTCAGCTTCTTCTTCACAATACCCCACAAATTCTCTATGGGGTTCAGGTCAGGGGAGTTGGCAGGCCAATCGAGGACAGTAATGCCATGGTTAGAACACCAGTTACTGGTGGTTTTGGCACTGCGGGCAGGTGCCAGATCATGTTGGAAAATGAAATCATCATCTCCATAGAGCTTTTCAACAGATGGATCATTTAGTGCTCCATTCTATATATACTTCTCGACATTTATGTATTGTCAAAAATGAAAAATATTACACACATTTTCTATGCACAATTACATTTTATTATTTTATAGATGCTGTATTACTTAAGGGGCTGATTTTTAAGTAAATAAAAATGATGCGTGTTTGGTGTCTGCCGGCGTCTTTTTTTACTGTAATGATGTAAAAAAAAAAAGTTATTGCAATATGCATTTTCTTACGGCTGGAACATTCCGGCGCACGCTCGCAGATACTGCCAGCGACTCCCATTAGTGCACCTTTAGCGTGCTATAAAGTGAGTTCCATTGCAGATGCCACTGCAGGACTGCTTCTAAAATGCCCAAAAAGAGTAAAACATGGCTGATGAATGTTTGAAAACATTGCAAAACACCAAAGGTAGGAGCAAGATAAGATGAATGTGCAGTAAATTATTGTTTCCATGCAAAAACCTAAATTAAATAGGGCAGTCTGCAGCAGTTATCAATTGTACACACAGCCTTAGTAGATTAATTTTATAGTTTGCACGCCCCGTTAGGAGTGTGGTGTTTGGATTTTAGTAGATTAAAGGCCTACTGAAATGATTTTTTTTTATTTAAACGGGGATAGCAGATCCATTCTACGTGTCATACTTGATCATTTCCCAATATTGCCATATTTTTGCTGAAAGGATTTAGTAGAGAACAACAACGATAAAGTTCGCAACTTTTGGTCGCTGATAAAAAAAAGCCTTGCCCCTACCGGAAGTAGCGTGACGTCACAGGCTGGAGGGCTGCTCACATTTCCCTATTGTTTACAATGCACAATGCAGCGAGAGAGATTCGGACCGAGAAAGCGACGATTACCCCATTAATTTGAGCGAGGATGAAAGATTTGTGGATGAGGAACGTGAGAGTGAAGGACTAGCGTGCAGTGCAGAACATATCTTTTTTCGCTCTGAACATAACTTAGGTACAAGGGTTCATTGGATTCCACACTTTCTCCTTTTTCTATTGTGGGTTTGTATTTTAAACCACCTCGGATACTATATCCTTTTGAAAATGAGAGTCGAGAACGTGAAATGGACATTCACAGTGACTTTTATCTCCACGACAATACATCGGTGAAGCTCTTTAGCTACTGAGCTAACGTGATAGCATCGGGCTCAAATGCAGATAGAAACAAAATAAATAAACCACTGACTGGAAGGATAGACAGAAGATCAACAATACTATTAAACCGTGAACATGTAAATACACGGTTAATAATTTCCAGCTTGGCGAAGCTTAAAAATGCTCTTGCTAACGACGCCATTGAAGCTAACTTAGCAACGGGACCTCACAGAGCTATAATAAAAACATTAGCGCTCCACCTACGTTAGACAGCCCTCATCTGCTCATCAACACCCGTGCTCACCTGCGTTCCAGCGATCGACGGAAGGACGAAGGACTTCACCCGATCATCCGTGCGGTCGGCGGCTAGCGTCGGCTAGCGTCGGCTAGCGTCGGCTAGCGTCGGCTAGCGCGTCTGCTATCCAAGTCAAAGTCCTCCTGGTTGTGTTGCTACAGCCAGCCGTTAATACACCGATCCCACCTACAACTTTTTTCTTTGCAGTCTTCATTGTTCATTAAACAAATTGCAAAAGATTCACCAACACAGATGTCCAGAATACTGTGGAATTTTGAGATGAAAACATAGCTTTTTTGTATTGGATTCAATGGTGTACCAATACTTCTGTTTATTTAGTGACGTCATGCGCATACGTCATCATACATAGACATTTTCAACCGGAAGTTTAGCGGGAAATTTAAAATTGCACTTTATAAGTTAACCCGGCCGTATTGGCATGTGTTGCAATGTTAAGATTTCATCATTGACGGCGTGGCAAAGTTGGTAGAGTGGCTGTGCCAGCAATCGGAGTGTTGCTGGTTACTGGGGTTCAATCCCCACCTTCTACCATCCTAGTCACGTCTGTTGTGTCCTTGGGCAAGACACTTCACTCTTGCTCCTGATGGCTGCTGGTTAGCGCCTTGCATGGCAGCTCCCGCTATCTGTGTGTGAATGGGTGAATGTGGAAATACTGTCAAAGCGCTTTGAGTACCTTGAAGGTAGAAAAGCGCTATACAAGTATAACCCATTTATCATTTATTTATTTATTATATAAACTATCACACTGCGTGGTCGGTAGTCTATATAAATAAACATTGATTGATTGATTGATTGATAGTGGGTTTCAGTAGGCCTTTAAGGCCCTTAGTTTGTGTATGTGGGGTAGTGACGTTAGGTTTAGGGTGGGGTGGAGGCCCTTCAGGACTATTACACAAATCCCTCCTGACAGATTATCAGCGGGTTCCAGGCACATTTTACTGACCACCTGCTGGTTGTGATTTTTTATTTCAAACCCAATATGAACATAAAGGTGAACAGGAAGGATGTTAGCTATCCTGCCGAGGCCCCTCTCGCTGTTTCGCTCTTATCGCCATTTCTCTCTCCAGATTGCGCCAATTTCATACAATTCTCAGACCCGAGGAGATGCACGACACACCATGTGAGAATGGCACAAAGGCAAAAAGGCAAGTTGGAAAAAAAAAAAAAGTCTCACACAGCGAAAGATGGTGAAGGAGAAGCTCTGACACACACACATGCATACATAGTTGTGTATATACAGATATATATTTCCAGATGCTGTCAGCAGGAGGACATCAGCTAGAGGAAGCACAGGATGAATTCTCGCCTGCCTCATTCCATCAAAGCGCCATGACACCCTTATTTACTGCCCCCATCTGTCTCCACAATGACTGTCACCACATTGTCTCTACTGCTGCTTGTTGGTGTGTGTGTGTGTGTGTGTGTGTGTGTGTGTGTGTGTGTGTGTGTGTGTGTGTGTGTGTGTGTGTGTGTGTGTGTGTGTGTGTGTGTGTGTGTGTGTGTGTGTGTGTGTTCTTGTACCTTCCATATGAGGACCGGTGAACAAGTTAGGACCGAAATCATGGTCCCACTACGGAAAGCCATTGCATCTAATAGAGAATGTCTCATTTGCACCCCTGGTGGTGAAATCTATCAAAATTAGGGTGGTCCCAAAAAGGAGGGATTTTTCTAAATGTTTTTAAACGTGCTCCCCTTCTGGTCAACATATGAAATAACACGTATGTGTAAAAATTGAAAGTGCTCCCCCTCTGGCCAACATATGTAATAACAAGTGTGTGTAAAAATATGAAGTGCAAATTCACATTATTATTATAATATTGCCAAAATGTTAAAGTTTTCTCATAAAATAGTGACTGTTGTAAAATTACGACTCTTTTCATAAAATTGCCAACATTTTAAGCTTTTCTTGTAAAATTGCAATGTATTGAGTAAAATTCCAACTTGTATCCTAATATTGCACAAATGTTCAGTTTTTCTTGTAAAATTTGGACTTGCGTTGAGTAAAATTACGACTTTTATTATAATACTGCCAACATTTACTGCCAGTTTTTCTTTTGAAATTGTGACCTTTTTCTGGTGAAATTCCAAATCATTTTCAACAACAAGCTTTTTTATATTTGCATAGTATGTATATATTATTAATGTTGTAAATACAAATCTTTATATATCTGGAAAGGGTGGTACTAAAGAGTGAGGCATTTTTCGGAGGTCTCAAGAAGTTGGAAAATACAAGAATGTGTGTGTGTGTCTGTGTGTGTGTTTGTTCTTGTATTTCTACCCTTCTTGAGACATCAACAAGGAAAAGTACCTTCCATACATACTTGCCAACCCTCCCGTTTTTAGCGGGAGAATCCCGTTATTCAGCGCCTCTCCTGACAACCTCCCGGCAGAGATTTTCTCCCGACAAACTCCCGGTATTCAGCCGGAGCTGGAGGCCACGCCCCCTCCAGCTCAATGCGGACCTGAGACTGAGTGGGGACAGCCTATTCTCACGTCCGCTTTCCCACAGTATAAATACGCTTGCAAGTTCCAAAACGAATGGAAACAAGAATTTCAGTTCATCCAGGACAGTTCGAAGGGGAAGGTGTATGTTGCCTGTAAATATGTAGAACAGACTTCTCCATTGAACATGGTGGCCGAAATGATTTCTCAGTCATGAACAGAGAAGTTAAACAGGACAATACTGCCATCTAATGGATAGATAATTCAAGTATTTCTTTTATGTAAATAAAATAAATATATATATATATAGCTAGAATTCACTGAAAGTCAAGTATTTCATACATATATATTTATATATATATATATATATATATATATATATATATATTTATTTATATATATATATATATATATATATATATATATATATATATATATATATATATATATATATATATATATATATGAAATATATATGGAATACTCGAGTTGGTGAATTCTAGCGGTAAATAACCACGCCCCCAACCACGCCCCCCGCCCCCAACACCCCCCCCTACCCCCCACCTCCCGATATTGGAGGTCTCAAGGTTGGCAAGTATGCTTCCATATGAGGACCAGTGAACAAGTTAGGACATAAATCATGGTCCCAATATAGAAAACCATTGCATCTAATAGAGAGCCAAATACTAGAGTCCGTGAACATTGCTTCAAAGTCCGGATTTTTTGTTGATTTAACATGCATACAAAAGTAAACATTGACAGGTGCAAAGGCAGCAATAAATGATAAAACAAGACGGAAGCTAAAGAAGGACCTTCCTATTCATCCCCGAAAAAAACCACCAGGTGAACAGCTGATTTTATGACTTCCGGTGCTGATGTTAGACAACCCGCGTCTCATATGTGACTATAGGATGAACAAATACACTACGGTACTAAGACTATAGTGGCCATTAACAGTTAGCTTCTACAGCTAACTGTTAATGGCCCATCTGTGGTCTGTGACTCGTTTGTCATCGGCCTTAAGCACATTACAAAAAACAAAAACTAGAGAATGTCTCATTTGCACTCCTGGTGGTGAAATCTATCAAAATTAGGGTGGTCCCAAAAAGGAGGGATTTTTTAAATGTTTTGAAATGTGCTCCCCCTCTGGTCAACATATGAAATAACAAGAATGTGTAAAAATTCAAAGTGCTCCCCCTCTGGCCAACATATGTAATAACAAGTGTGTGTAAAAATATGAAGTGCAAATTCACATTATTATTATAATATTGCCAAAATGTTAAAGTTTTCTTATAAAATAGTGACTTTTGTCGAGTAAAATTACGACTCTTTTCATAAAATTGCCAAAATGTTAAAGGCCTACTGAAACCCACTACTACCGACCACGCAGTCTGATAGTTTATATATCAATGATGAAATCTTAACATTGCAACACATGCCAATACGGCCGGGTTAACTTATAAAGGGACATTTAAAATGTCCCGGGAAATATCCGGCTGAAACGTCGCGGTATGATGACGTATGCGCGTGACGAAGTCAGTTTAACGGAAGTTATGGTACCCCGTAGAATCCTATACAAAAAGCTCTGTTTTCATTTCATAATTCCACAGTATTCTGGACATCTTTTGCAATTTGTTTAATGAACAATGAAGGCTGCAAAGAAGACAGTTGTAGGTGGGATCGGTGTATTAGCAGCGGACTACAGCAACACAACCAGGAGGACTTTGTTGGAGAGCAGACGCGCTAGCCGGCGACCTCACCTTGACTTCCTACGTCTCCGGGCCGCCAAACGCATCGGGTGAAGTCCTTCGTCCTTCCGCCGATCGCTGGAACGCAGGTGAGCACGGGTGTTGATGAGCAGATGAGGGCTGGCTGGCGTAGGTGGAGAGCTAATGTTTTTAGCATAGCTCTGTGCGGTCCGATTTCTAAGTTGCTAAGTTAGCTTCAATGGCGTCGTTAGCACAGCATTGTTAACCTTCGCCAGCCTGGAAAGCATTAACCGTGTATTTACATGTCCACGGTTTAATAGTATTGTTGATTTTCTATCTATCCTTCCAGTCAGGGGTTTATTTTTTTGTTTCTATGTGCAGTTAAAGCACGATGCTATCACGTTAGCTCGTAGCTAAAGCGTTTCGCCGATGTATTGTCGTGGAGATAAAAGGCACTGAATGTCCATTTCGCGTTCTCGACTCTCATTTTCAAGAGGATATAGTATCCGAGGTGGTTTAAAATACAAATCCGTGATCCACAATAGAAAAAGGAGAGAGTGTGGAATCCAATGAGCCAGCTTGTACCTAAGTTACGGTCAGAGCGAAAAAAAATATGTATTTCACTGCATTCTAGTCCGTCACTCTAACGTTCCTCGTCCACGAATCTTTCATCCTCGCTCAAATTAATGGGGTAATGGTCCGAATCGCTCTAGCTGCGTTGAAAACAATAGGAAAATATGAGGGAGTGAACAACTGACAACGTCACGCTACTTCCGGTAGGGGCAAGGGTTTTTTTTATCAGAGACTAAAAGTTGCGAACTTTATCGACGTTGTTCTATACTAAATCCTTTCAGCAAAAATATGGCAATATCGCAAAATGATCAAGTATGACACATAGAATGGATCTGCTATTCCCGTTTAAATAAAAAAAATGTCATTTCAGTAGGCCTTTAAGCTTTTCTTGTAAAATTGCAAGGTATTGAGTAAAATTCCAACTTTTATCCTGATATTGCACAAATGTTCAGTTTTTCTTGTAAAATTTTGACTTGCGTTGAGTAAAATTAAGACTTTTATTATAATACTGCCAACATTTACTGCCAGTTTTTCAGGTGAAATTCCAACTCATTTTCAACAACAAGCATTTTTATATTTGCATTGTATGTATATATTATCCGCGACCCCAAAAGGGAATAAGCGGTAGAAAATGGATGGATGGATGTATATATTATTAATGTTGTAAATAAAAATCTTTATATATCTGGAAAGGGTGGTACTAAAGAGGTAGGCATTTTTCGGAGGTCTCAAGAAGGTAGAAAATACAAGAATGTGTGTGTGCGTGTGTGTGTTTGTGTGTGTTCTTGTATTTCTACCCTTCTTGAGACATCAACAAGGAAAAGTACCTTCCATATGAGGACCGGTGAACAAGTTAGTACAGAAATCATGGTCCCAATACGGAAAACCATTGCATCTAATAGAGAGCCAAATACTAGAGTCCGTGAACATTGCTTCAAAGTCCGGATTTTTTGTTGATTTAATGTGCATACAAAAGTAAACATTGACATGTACAAAGGCAGCAATATATGATAAAACAAGAAGGCAGCTAAAGAAGGATTTCCCTATTCATCCCCGAAAAAACCCACTAGGTGAACAGCTAATTTTATGACTTCCGGTGCTGATGTAAGACAACCCGCGTCCCATATGTGACTATAGGATGAACAAATACACTACGGTACTAAGACTATAGTGACGAATAACAGTTAGCTTCTACAGCTAACTGTTATTGAGCCATCTGTGGTCTGTGACTCGTTTGTCATCGGCCTTAAGCACATTACAAAAAACAAAAACTAAAGAATGTCTCATTTGCACTCCTGGTGGTGAAATCTATCAATATGAGGGGTGGTCCCAAAAAAGAGGGATTTTTCAAATTGACTGTGTGTCAGTTTTAAAAGTGCTCCCCCTATGGTCAACATATTTAATAACAAGTGTGTGGAAGACATTGATCAAAATTAATAAAAACAATTTAAAAAAAATTATATAGAGACATACTGGAATAACAAAGTAAATAATGAAGATTAAAAACCAATTACAAACAAAAAATAATAATACATTTAAAGAACAACCTAAAAGCTTACCTTTTTTGTGTGTGTAAAAAGTCAAAGTGCTCCCCCTCTGTCCAACATATTTAATAACAAGTGTGTGGAAGACATTGATCAAAATTAATAAAAACAATTTTAAAAAATTATATAGAGACATACTGGAATAACAAAGTAAATAATGAAGATTAAAAACCAATTACAAATGAAAAATAATAATACATTTAAAAAACAACCTAAAAGCTTACCTTTTCTGTGTGTGTAAAAATTTGAAGTGCTCCCCCTCTGTCCAACATATGTAATAGCAAGTGTGTGTAAGAAATTGATCAAAATTAATAAAAACAATAAAAAAAATTATATAGAGACATACTGGAATATAAAAGTAAATAATGAAGATTAAAAACCAATTACAAACAAAACATAATAATACATTTAAAAAACAACCTAAAAGCTTACCTTTTCTATATTTGCATAGTATGTTATTAATGTTGTAAATACAAATCTTCATATATCTAGAAAGGGTGGTCCTAAAGAGGTAGGCATTTTTCGTAGGTCTTAAGAAAGTAACAAAAACAAGAATGTGTGTGTGCGCGTGTGTGTGTGTGTGTGTGTGTGTGTGTGTGTGTGTGTGTGTGTGTGTGTGTGTGTGTGTGTGTGTGTGTGTGTGTGTGTGTGTGTGTGTGTGTGTGTGTGTGTGTGTGTGTGTGTGTGTGTGTGTGTGTGTTTCGGGCTGCTCCAACATGGAGGCTTAGAAAAAACGCAAAGAGCGTTTGACTTGAAACACTCGCACGAGTCCCATAAGACAAAGTGAGGAAGTAACCAGGCTTAAGTTTAAACGGGAGCGCGGCCTTAGAAATCCCTCCGATTGATTCTCTTGTTAGGTTGCAATTTTCTTTTTTTCTTCCCCTCCACTTTCTACTCCAGGCTTTCCAGTAGCTTTCCTTCACATCCATCGAACCGTTTTCATCAGGGTTGGAGCGTCAGTCCAATTCCCCAACCTCATTTTGTCTCTGAGAGAAATAGTTTATTTCACACACGTGCAGCCTCCTTTACCCCGCCGTCTTTCTGCTCCCCAAGGCTGTGGTCATGCATTTTTTTTGCTTCATATTATTACTTTTTTTTTGTTTGTTCTCACCAGCCACCACTGATCCATGACCAGAGAAAGAGAGGGAGCACACAGTGGATGAAATGAAATGGATATTAGCAGCCCAGACATGCTGTGTGGAGCTCTGCAGACACACTTCTCCAACAACACCCAGAGCAAAACCTACCCTCTCCGCATTAGCGTCACAAAGTGTTCAAGTGGTCGGAATCCTGTGGTCACTGATGGTTTTGAGTTAAAGAGAAATTGTGCTTTCTATATGAAAATGACAGAAAAGGGTGAAAAAATAAAGTTGGTATCCAACCCGTCTATGTCAATGCTAAAAAGCTTAAGTCAATAACATGGTCGACCATTTTTCTGAACATATTATTTTTAGTAGTTTTTGTGAAAAATGTGACCCTTTATGTTGACGCGTGTTGTAGTATTGTTACCTTTGTCATTATCGCTGAGTAAAATAACTCATGTCTAGTTACACAGCATTAAAACTTCCTGTTCAGTGCTGAGTACAGAACCTCAAGGTTCTGTAACAGCTTCTTCCCTCAGGCCATAAAACTCTTGAACGCATCTATGAATTGATTTACGTGGACCGCGACTTAAACAAGTTGAAAAACGTATTCGGGTGTTACCATTTAGTGGTCAATTGTACGGAATATGTACTGTACTGTGCAATCTACTAATAAAAGTTTCAATCAATCAATCATAATAATCTCCTCAATTCCCCCCAAAAACGGATTAACTCGCTGGAATATAAAAACAATACAACATACATCCATAAACGTAGATGCATATGCAAGTGTGCAATATATTTATCTGTACAGTAGTCTATTTATTTATATCTGCACCTTATTGCTCTTTTATCCTGCACTACAACGAGCTAATGCAACGAAATTCCGTTCTTATCTGTATTGTAAAGTTCAAATTTGAATGACAATAAAAGGAAGTCCAAGTCTAAGTCTCAGTAATCTTCAAGTAAAAACACGTCAGTATTAAACAGGGTTGTGATACAATACGATATGCAATACATGGCTTATGAAAATATGTCGATATGGCGCTGCTGCGATAGTGGTAAAGCATAAACAAACAAACAAACACAAAATTTAATCAAAGTACAATTACATAATGCAAAAACAATAACCCCGTTTTAGTGCAACATGATTGTAAAAAAGGATTAATTTTAGGTGTCTGACAAACAGTGATAATATTTTAAGATAATTATATTTCCCTAGAGTTAAGTACAGACATAATAAAAAAAATTATATTTACTGTAGCATATGTATGTTTTAATAGTAAATAAATGTAGTCCAAATTTATGAGGATGGAAATAAAGATAACTAAAGCCATGCCGTTACATTTCTAGTGGATTGTTAAAATGAATGTTTAAGTCAACAAATACAGACCAATTTCAAATCTACCATTCATAAGTAAAATAATTGAGAAAGTTGTCCTCCAACAACTAAATCACTTCTTGGCTTCTACTGGCTGCCACAACAACTTCCAGTCAGGATTTCGACCTCTTCATAGCACAGAGACGGCCCTTCTTAAAGTTATAAATGACATCCGTCTAAACACAGACTCTGGCAAAACTTCAGTATTAATGCTTTTGGACCTCAGTGCTGCATTTGACACTGTCGACCACTCAATACTTTTGGACAGGTTGGAAAACTGGGTGGGGATCTCAGGCACAGTTTTAAGCTGGTTCAAGTCATATCTACAAGATAGGAACTATTTTGTTTCCATTGGTGACTTTGTATCAGAACCAACCAACGTAACGTGTGGAGTCCCCGAAGGTTCAATCTTGGGGCCGACTTTATTTAACATCTATATGCTCCCACTGGGAGGAGGCCCCGCGGCAGGCCAAGGACCAGATGGGGGGATTACATCTCCTCTCTGGCCTGGGAACGCTTCGGGATTCCCCAGGAGGAAGTCGCAAATGTTGCTCTGGAGAGGGAAGTCTGGGGGTCTTTGCTGGAGCTGTTGTCCCCGCGACCCGATTCCGGATAAGCGGTTGAAGATGGATGGATGGATGGATGCTCCCACTAGGACAAATCATGCAAAATAATAACATTGACCATCATTGCTATGCCGATGACACCCAAATCTATGTAGCGCTATCACCAAATGACTATCGCCCCATAGATCTTCTGTGCCAGTGCATTGAGCAAGTCAAACACTGGATGTGCCAAAATTTCCTACAACTAAATGAAGATAAAACTGAGATAATTGTTTTTGGTGCTAAAAAAGAAAGGTTTATAGTCGTCCAACACCTTCATTCACTGTCCTATAAAACCTCAAATAAAGCCAGAAATCTTGGGGTTATTTTAGATTCTGATTTACATTTCGACAGTCACATCAAATCAGTAACAATATCAGCCTACTATCACCTCAAAAATGTAACAAGATTTAGAGGGCTCATGTCAGCTCAAGACTTTGAAAAACTTGTACATGCCTTTATTACCAGTAGGCTAGACTATTGTAATGGTCTTCTTGCAGGTCTTCCCAAAAAAACTGTCAGGCAGCTACAGCTTGTTCAGAACGCTGCTGCTAGAGTTCTAACAAAGACCAAAAAATGTGAGCACATTACACCAATTCTTAAATCCTTACATTGGCTCCCTGTACATCAGAGAATTGATTTAAAAATCCTCCTGCTCACATATAAATCACTACATGGTCTAGGGCCCAAGTATATCACCGATATGCTCCCACTATATAAGCCCTCTAGATCACTAAGATCTTCTGAGACCAATCTGTTAGCGGTTCCAAGAGTAAACTCAAATCAAGGGAGAGCATCATTCAGTCACTATGCAACAAATAGCTGGAATAAACTTCCTGAAGATGTCAGACTCTCCCCAACTCTGACTACTTTTAAAACTAGACTGAAAACTTTTATGTTCACCTTAGCTTTCAGCTAAATCTTTTAATCTTTTAACTTTTAACGTCCGCACTGTTTTTATTTTTATTGTCTGCATTTTAATTTTGCTTTTATTTTCTTTCATTTTACTTTGTTGTCTGTGAAGCACTTTGAGTCTGCCCTGTGTATGAAAAGCGCTATACAAATAAAGTTGCCTTGCCTTGCCTTGCCTAAGTCATCTCATGTTTATGTTGCTTACTGTTAGGACAGCACAGAAGGCAACAAACCCCAAAACCAGTTGTTGGCACGTTGTGTAAATCGTAAATAAAAATAAAATAAAATGATTTGCAAATCCTTTTCAACCTATATTCAATTGAATAGACTGCAAAAACAAGATCTTTAACGTTCGAACTGGAAAACTTTTAATTTTTTGCAAATATTAGCTCATTTGGAAATTCATGCCTGCAACATGTGCATCTGTGATGGTATGCGGGTGTATTAATGCCCAAGGCATGGGTAACTTACACATCTGTGAAGGCACCATTAATGCTGAAGGGTACATACAGGTTTTGGAGCAACATATGTTGCCATCTAAGCAACGTTATTATGGACACCCCTGCTTATTACAGCAAGACAAGGCCAGCCACGTGTTACAACAGCGTGGCTTCATAGTAAAAGAGTGCAAGTACTAGACTGGCCTGCCTGTAGTCCAGACCTGTCTCCCATTAAAAATGTGTGGCGCAATATGAATCCTGAAATACCACAACGGAGACCCCGGACTGTTGAACAACTTAAGCTGTACATCAAGCAAGAATGGGAATGAATTCTTGCTTTTGAAACGCTGTATTTATTTATTAAAACAAGTGCATTTGAAATTGCAGGAAAAAAAATAGTGCTGACATTGCACTTCAAATAATAGCACAGTTAACCAGTCATTTTAAACATTTAATTCATTCCTTTACAGAATAAACACATTTGAAAAAACAAGTGCAACTGTACTTATTTGCACAAAAGTGTTAACATTGTATTTCCATGGCATATTGCATTGTAGCTAGTTCCACAGCAGTTTCTATCCTGTTCTTACCTTATCTCATCGATCTCATCTCATACTGTATGTGTGTTGATGTGTGCGTACACATGAAAAACATAACAAATACATGAACATAACAATGAACAGAGTTGTACTTTTTAAATGTCAGGGCCCTATGCAATATGTACACATATTCTTAATATAGTATACATTTTAACTGACCTTTATTTGACTATGTTTGTCTTTTTGCAGGTGGCTAAAATATACGCAGTGCTGCTGACCGCCGTCTAACGTTACGTTACTGTGTGTGATACATTGACTATCGTAACGTTATGTGTAGGTACCTCATGCAACCCTGCTTAAAAAAAATCACTTGACAAAAAGTATGAATAAGGTAGCGAACTGCAGTGGACGCAACAGATTGCCGTGTTTGCAATGACGCTATAACCATAGACATCTTATCTTAGTAGACGCAACATTGGCTGCTGTGACGCGAGAAATTCGGCCGCCATCTTGAAGTGGTGATGAGGAGCCGGCAAGCAGCCTAAACTGACAGTTGACAGGTAGAAAACAAAGATGCCGGGCTGGTGTTCAGCGTTTTCCTGCTCAAATGAGTGGACTGTTGAAAATAGAAATCGGGGGATTACTTTTCACAAGTAAGATTTAACATTAACGTACTATTGCTTGTATTTTGTGAAAAGAATATTACCACAGAGTTGAGAAGGAGCAAAGATCTTCATTATTTTAAAGTGAAAATCACAAAGAAATCTTCTGGGGGAGGATAACCCTCCCTACAGGGGTTTGGTTTACAAACTTTCAGCCCCACCTAAAACAAAATTCACCAGCCGCCACTGATTATGATGCATTCTCATTTTAGGCAAAGTATAAGAAAATAAATTCTTAACAGTATAATTGTAACCAGGAATAAGTCTTCAAGTAACAATAATCAAATAAAGACTGTGAAACAGAATTTGGTTTTATTCTGAATCCAGTGAAACAGATTGGTGGTTTTAGCTGATATATAAACTCTTTCTGGTGTTTATATCAATCAATCAATCAATCAATGTTTATTTATATAGCCCTAAATCACAAGTGTCTCAAAGGGCTGTACAAGCCACAACGACATCCTCGGTACAGAGCCCACATACGGGCAAGGAAAACTCACCCCAGTGGGACGTCAATGTGAATGACTATGAGAAACCTTGGAGAGGACCGCATATGTGGGTAACCCCCCCCCCCTCTAGGGGAGACCGAAAGCAATGGATGTCGAGTGGGTCTGACATAATATTGTGAAAGTCCAACACATCAGCGAAAGTCCAGTCCATGGTGGGGCCAGCAGGAACTATCCCGAGTGGAGACGGGTCAGCAGCGTAGAGATGTCCCCATCTGATGGACAGGCTAGCGGTCCACCCCGGGTTGGGAGCAGAGTAGAAAAGAAAAGAAAAGAAACGGCAGATCAACTGGTCTAAAAAGTGAGTCTATTTAAAGGCTAGAGTATACAAATGAGTTTTAAGATGAGACTTAAATGCTTCTACTGAGGTAGCATCTCTAACTTTTACCGGGAGGGCATTCCATAGTATTGGAGCCCGAATAGAAAACGCTCTATAGCCCGCAGACTTTTTTTGGGCTCTGGGAATCACTAATAAGCCGGAGTTCTTTGAACGCAGATTTCTTGCCGGGACATATGGTACAGTACAATCGTCAAGATAGGCAGGAGCTTGACCGTGTAGTATTTTATACGTAAGTAGTAAAACCTTAAAGTCGCATCTTAGGTGCACAGGAAGCCAGTGCAAGTGAGCCAGTTTAGGCGTAATATGATCAAACTTTCTTGTTTTTGTCAAAAGTCTAGCAACCGCATTTTGTACCATCTGTAATCTTTTAGTGCTAGACATAGGGAGGCCCGAAAACAATACGTTACAGTAATCGAGACGAGATGTAACGAACGCATGGATAATGATCTCAGCATCGTTTGTGGACAAAATGGAACGAATTTTAGCGATATTACGGAGATGAAAGAAGGCCGTTTTAGTAACACTCTTAATGTGTGACTCAAACGAGAGAGTTGGGTCGAAGATAATACCCAGATTCTTTACCGAGTCGCCTTGTTTAATTGTTTGGTTGTCAAATGTTAAGGTGGTATTATTAAATAGATGTCGGTGTTGAGCAGGACCGATAATCAGCATTTCCGTTTTCTTAGCGTTGAGTTGCAAAAAGTTCATTAAGACACGCCTCCAGCTGACTACAATCCGGCGTGTTGGTCAGCTTTAGGGGCATGTAGAGTTGGGTGTCATCAGCATAACAGTGAAAGCTAACACCGTATTTGCGTATGATGTCACCTAGCGGCAGCATGTAAATACTAAAGAGTGCAGGGCCAAGAACCGAACCCTGGGGAACTCCGCACGTTACCTTAACATAGTCCGAGGTCACATTGTTATGGGAGACACACTGCATCCTGTCAGTAAGATAAGAGTTAAACCAAGACAAGGCTAAGTCTGTCATCCCAATACGCGTTTTGATACGCTCTAATAAAATATTATGATCAACAGTATCGAAAGCGGCGCTAAGATCAAGAAGCAGCAACAGAGATGAAGCATCAGAATCCATCGTTAGCAATAGATCATTAGTCATTTTTGCGAGGGCTGTCTCCGTAGAGTGATTTGCCCTGAAACCGGACTGAAAAGGTTCACAGAGATTGTTAGACGCTAAGTGTTCATTTAGCTGCTGTGCTACAATTTTTTCGAGGATTTTCGAGATAAATGGAAGGTGGGACACCGGCCGGTAGTTTACCAGGAGATCAGGATCGATGTTAGGTCTTTTGAGTAGAGGATGAATAACCGCTTTTTTGAATGCTAGGGGAACAGTGCCAGAGGAAAGTGATAAGTTTATAATATTTAACACTGATGGACCTAATAATACAAAAAGCTCCTTGATAAGTTTCCCAGGAATTGGGTCAAGTAAACATGTTGTTTGTTTTGTCCCATTTACACATTTTGACAATTCCTCCAATGTTATTTCATCAAAGAGAGAGAAACTATTTTGGAGGGCGGTATCCGTCGTATATACAGTCGTATCTGTGTTAATAGAACCCAGTTGTAGCTGAGATGTATTGTCTTTAATCTCTTTTCTAATGACTTCAATTTTCTTATTAAAGAAATTCATAAAGTCATCTGCTGTGTGGGTGGAGCTACTGGGAGGAGTCCCTTGTTGGGTTAGCGATGCTACTGTACTAAACAGAAATTTAGGATCATTTTTGTTGAGGTGGATGAGATTTGAGTAATATTTAGCTTTAGCTGAGGTAAGCATGCGTTTATAAGTTATTAAACTATCACACCATGCTTGATGGAAAACCTCAAGTTTAGTCGCACGCCATTTGCGTTCCAGCTTTCTACATGATAATTTCTGGGCTTTAGTTTCTTCTGCAAACCATGGGGTACGCCTTTTAGGGGCCCTTTTTAGCTTTAGCGGTGCTACACTATCAATGGTGTCGCGCAGGGCGTCATTAAAGTTGTTAGTGAGGTTATCAATAGAGCCCACATAATTTGGGAATGGTGCCATTACCGAAGGCAGTAGGTCAGTAAGAGTCGTCGTTGTGGCAGCATTAATGTTGCGGCTGCTATAGTAGTTATTATTATTATTATTAGTTTGTTGACAATGAGTCAGAACTTCGAATTTTACAAGGTAATGATCGGACATTACTTTAGTGTACGGGAGTATCGTAACTTTAGAGGTGGTGACACCCCTGACAAGCACCAGATCTATCGTATTACCGTTGCGATGCGTGGGTTCATTTATTATTTGTGTAAGACCACAGCTATCAATTATAGTCTGGAGCGCCCCGCATGGAGGGTCCGATGGGGTATTCATATGGATATTAAAGTCCCCCATTATGATTATATTGTCGGCGTGCGTCACTAGATCAGCAACAAACTCTGAGAATTCACTGATGAAGTCCGAATAGGGCCCAGGGGGGCGGTAGATAACAGCCAGGTGGAGAGGCAGCGGTGTGACAAACCTCAAAGTGAGCACCTCAAACGAGTTATATTTATTATTTAGGTTAGGTGTAAGATTATAGTTTTCATTGTATATTAGTGCGACACCCCCTCCCCTTTTAAGAGGTCGGGCAACAAGTGTATTGGTATAGTTAGGAGGAGATGCCTCATTTAGCGCAAAAAAATCGTCTGGTTTGAGCCAGGTCTCGGCGAGACCAACAACGTCAAGTTTGTTGTCTCTAATGACTTCATTAACTAATAACGTTTTGGAAGATAATGATCTTATGTTTAAAAAGCCCATATTATAGGGGCTGCTTTGAGGATTGTTTGTTGAAATTATCCGAAGTAGCAATATTAATAATGTTGCGTTTATTATGCGTAGTGCACTTTAAATAGTTTCGACCATATCTAGGAATTGATACGACGGGGATATTCAGATTGTTTGCTTGATGTTGCGATAAACTGAACGCATCGTAGTTAGCTACCTCAGTACAATGTATGTCTGCCTCTGACACGGTCACAAAAGAAAAAACATTATGTGAGTTGTGTTTTATTCTAAGAGAATTGCTATGTGTGCAGGGATTATCCAGCCTGACGCCGGCTAGTTCTAGTTTAAATGGCTTCTTACCCGGAGACTCCACGCTTCTTTGGTTAGCTTTTCTCTTTGTTGTTAGCCCCACTCGGCAACCCCGCTTCTGCTTCCGCTCGCACCGCTTACGTCGTCTCCATTGGCGGTCACCGCTAGCACTTGACTCCGCTGCTACAAAGGCCGCTCGATGTAGCCCGCGAAGTATTCCCATGCTAGCGAGGAGGTCCACCGTACATGCATCTTTCAGTCTATAACGACCCGATCCATCCACATCCAGAATTGTCTGTCGGTCGTATGTGATCACAGAGTGTTCACGCTTTGAGCCAGCCATGAAATTGACAGAAATGACGGGTGTTTTTTGCCAAATCGCTCTACACTCCCAAGAGCATTAGCGAGCCGCAGCATAGCCATAGCCATGCGCCGCCATTTTTTATACATATACAGGTATGTTTACGTTTAAGTATTTGGCAGACGCTTTTATCCAAAGCGACATACGTAAAAAAAATATATAAAACAATCACTGTAAACATTATCATTTAGGGGAAGAATGTAATACAAAATATCAATACAAAGTGTCAAGACAGAATAAACTCTCTGCTGCTGCAGCAACAGAGATACAGTCTATAAGATATATAGATATCTAATGTATTCATACATTGTTTATGTAGGATATACGTATGTATATCTAACCTAATCATATTGTTTCTTGAACTTAAAAATAGCTGACCGTTTTTTTCCCCCTTCTCTGGGATTATATTCCCAGTTTTGATCTCCGACGTCTGGTCACTTATAAAATAAATAATGATAAATGGGTTATACTTGTATAGCGCTTTTCTACCTTCAAGGTACTCAAAGCGCTTTGACAGTATTTCCACATTTACCCATTCACACACACATTCACACACGGATGGCGGGAGCTGCCATGCAAGGCGCTAACCAGCAGCCATCAGAGGCAAAGGGTGAAGTGTCTTGCCCAAGGACACAACGGACGTGACTAGGAAGGTAGAAGGTGGGAATTGAACCCCAGTAACCAGCAACACTCCGATTGCTGGCACAGCCTCTCTACCAACTTCGCCATGCCGTCCCCATATAAGAATATTCAATTACTGTTAAGCAAACAATGAATAATAAAACACATCAAAACATGTGTCCTTTATCATAGCTACACGTATGACAAAAAAACGCGTGCAAATCAGTGGTATTCAGTGAGGTAAGATAAATTAAATGCTCTGACAGTGCATTGCTCCTACCAAATGAATTGCACTGAGCGGAGCGGATCACCACTCCAAGATGGCGGCCCCGCGTCTCGTCATTGCCAGTAGGCAGTAGCGCTCGATGCTGCGTCTACTTATAAGATGTCTATGGTTATAACGTTAGCAGTGAGTTTACAGCCTCACTCATTTAACTACACAGCAAATAAAAGTTACGTTACTTAGCCAATAAATGTTAGCTTACATTCAAAACTTACCCTTCTTGTGCAACAATGATGGGACGGCGTGGCGAAGTTGGTAGAGTGGCTGTGCCAGCAATCGGAGTGTTGCTGGTTACTGGGGTTCAATTCCCACCTTCTACCTTCCTAGTCACGTCCGTTGTGTCCTTGGGCAAGACACTTCACCCTTTGCCTCTGATGGCTGCTGGTTAGCTCCTTGCATGGCAGCTCCCGCCATCAGTGTGTGAATGTGTGTGGAAATAGTGTCGAAGCGCTTTGATTACCTTGAAGGTAGAAAAGTGCTATACAAGTATAACCCATTTATCATTATTTATTTATTTATAACTTCAAATGTTGAACAAAGTTGGAAGTTGTTGCGTCTCCGTCTGTAATCTTCAAACCGCATGTTTTGCATACTGCAATTTGTTTTTTGTTGACAAACTCGTAGTTTTTATGCCCGAACGAAACTATTTTTGGCATAATTTTTCCTTACTGGCACATAGTTTGACATTTTTTCTTTGTTGGTTGTCCTGCAATTTGATTTGATTAATGCTGTGGGATGAAAACAATGTGGATCTAATTTGATTGGGTTGGTGTCTGACAGCACACACGCTGACAGACACACACGTACACAATGAAATATACGGAGCGTTCCTGAATAGTTTTTTAGTATTTGGGTTTTGGGGAAAGTAGCAAGTCATGTCAAGTCAAAAGGCTCAAGTCCAAGTGAAGTCACAAGTCATTGATGTTAAAGTCTAAGTTGAGTTGCAAGTCTCTTTACATTTTGTCAAGTCGAGTCTAAAGTCATGAAATTCATGACTCAAGTCTGACTCGAGTCCAAGTCATGTGACTCGAGGTCACACCTCTGGTTCCCAAACGTTTACTGAGTGTTGTTAAAAGGAAAGGCCATGTAACACAGTGGTAACAATGCCCCTGTGCCAACTTTTTTGCAATTTTTTGCTGCCATTAAATTCTAAGTTAATGACTATTTGCAAAAAAAAATAAGTTTCTCAGTGTGAACATTAAATATCTTGTCTTTGCAGTCTATTCAATTGAATATAAGTTGAAAAGGATTCACAAATCATTGTATTGTGTTTTTATTTACAAATAACACAACGTGCCAACTTCACTGGTTTTGGGTTTTGTACAATAAAGATTTTAAAAAACAATTCAGGGTACATCAATATATGCTAAACTTTTTGAAAAAATAACATTGTTATCTTAGCTTTTGTGTTTTTGATGAAAAAGCAAATAGTTGTTATAAGTAATGTACCTCGACATCATTTAATTTTCAGAACATGTTTAGGGCCAATAAAAACCAGCTGCATGTATGTCAGGAAACTCTGGGATTAATACAAACTTGCTCAAAAAAGTGTATTTACATCCAAATCGCGATTTTTGTTTATTCCCATTGTAGATAGATTCCAAATTAAAAAAATAATATTTAAAAAATAATAATATTACTGAGACAGTAAGGTTACAGATAAAAACATTGATAAATATGACTGTAATTAAATATCTGACACCACTATCTAAAAGGTACCTGCACAGCAAAACGATGCAAAATGAAAGTATTTCTTATTAGTCTGCTAAGATCAGGGATAAAAATAATGTTCAAAGCGTAGATAAAAATAACAAAAGAAAAATAAATTAAAAGAAAAAATACTACTTGTATGAGAATGAAGACCTTTCCTTTATCATTGTATGAAAATAAATCCACCATTGAAATCTGAGTATTACAACAATAATGCCAAAATATCATTAGAGTCAGAATTTTTGGTTGTGAGGTTTGAATTCCAAAAGAATACACTTGTATTCTATTTCAAGTATTTCAAATAGTAAATTATATTACCTGAATAATACAATATGGCTAATCTGGACGGATTGTTGCTGTGCGGGAATTTTGTCTTCAACTAATGAAATTATGACTTAATTATTTTTCAACTTTAAACAGCATTTATAGTTTAATTATTGTTATAATTTGATTATTTGTTTTGTTTTTGTTTTGTTCAGTGTGGCTCCCACACACCTTCATCCAGGATGGATATGACCCATCACTTAAAGGAAAAGAAAAACTGAATCAAGTGAGATTGCATTTGGACAAGATGTGCACTGTAAGTGACATCAGCTAGCTGTTAATGCAACATTTTTTTCATTCATATTCAGGGCCTACTTAATTATGTTTAATGCCATGAGGAGGCTGCCAGTTTAAATTGCTCAGCAGGGTGAAAAAGGACATGCTGCACTAAGAACCACCTACTGGTTATATAACCACAGTGGGCTCCTCCTAGCCAAAATGATATTTAGTGTTATAAAATGAATGCTGCAGATGTTTTTACGCGGCATGTGGGAAGGAACTAGCTGATTTTATTATTCTGCAGTGTGCTCACACAGCACTAACTGAGTGTTGTGTTTAAAAACAAGGCCACAGAGATATTAGAATGCCCAAACCAGATGTGCTTTCTAACAGAAAAACAAATGTAGCAGTATCTTTCTTCATGAGTGACAATCACATTATCTCCCAAAAGTGAGTAGAGTGGTACTACAAGAAGTTTTAACGTTCATCATGGAAGTGTTTTCAGATCACTAACGACCTCCTTGCCCCAGCAGACTCTGACCTTCTCTCCATACTCGTACTCTTTGACCTTAGTGCTGCTTTTAAACCTCATTCTTTCACTGTTCTTTTGGACCACCGAACAATTTCCCTTGTGGATCATTAAAGTTCGTCTAAGTCTAAGTCTAAGAGCCTCATTCGGGGTCTCCGGCATCGCATAGCAGTGGTTCACGTCTTACATCTCCAATCGCTTTCAGTTTATCCAAGGTCATATTATCAAGTCTTCAACCTCACTGATCACTCAAGGTGTTCCTCATGGTTCAGTACTCTCCCCTACTCTTTGTTATTTATATCTCTCCCCTTGGCAAAACTTGTCGTCACTTTGGTTTCCGCTCCCACTGCTATGCTGATGACACTCAACTCTATTCTGCTACTAAGGCTATGTCTACACTAAGCCGGATAACCGCTTAAACAAATAATTATTTATCCTAAGCCCCGTGTCAGCCACACTAAACCATCGTTTAAGGCTCCCCTCCTCGGACAATGTTTTACATGGGTAAGTGCGCTGTCTATTTCTTGAATCTCAGGCTCTTAGCTTTGTGTGGACTCATTGATCGTTTACAAACTGAGTTCGGAGAGGAAGTGACGCCAGAAAGAACGCACCACAGCCAGCTTCATAACAACCCATTCAGTAACTCGCCGGCAACCACTAGAAAGATGGAGGCGAATCACCCAGACATGCCCGTGTTTCCCCTTCCTTCACATGTACAGACACTTGTGGAAATCAAACATGACTACCTTAAGAGAAAGCGATTGCAGCTATTTCGGATACAACACTTCTAAGACGGCAAGAGAACTTTCAAATATCCGGGTCAGCTTACCGAAAAACTTTGTCCATTTATTGAAGGTGAGACAAGGACAATGCAGGCTCCCGTGGATGTGATTAAAAAAAAAAAAAGTAGCGTGTGCTTTGTATTACCTGGCCGACGAGGGAAGACTACGGAAAACATTGAATGCATCTGGACTGGAAAAGCAGAATTTATTAGTTATTGTCTGCCATGTATGTAGTGGACTCAAAGTCTAGGTCCAGAGTATATAAAGTCACCAAAAAGGAATGGACAATGAAGGTGAAGACAAAAGAGTGAGGAGTGTCCTGACCAGGGGCCGTACTTATCAAGCTTCTTAGAGTGCCATTTTACACTTAAGTCCTGAGAATTTGCGAAATTTAGTCCTACTCTCAAACTTAAGAATAAAAGCTTTTTATCAACGTTCTTAAGTCTAAGAATCACTCCTACTCTCCACGATATTTAAGAGACCTTCAGAGGTGTCTTAAGTGGTTAGGAGTTGCCAGCAGGGGATGGCACTGAGGCGAGAGAGACGTGCGCGAACATTCAGGGAGCGGAACGATGTTCTGGATTTGTTTGATGACGAGCAGCTGATCAAACGGTATCGTTTAGACAGAGCGGGTATTATTTTTGTCACAGATTTAATACTTTTCGATTCCATGTTGATTTCTGCATGTGGCTGCAGTGGGCTAGTATATATAGAGCCACCCACACCAGTTTCAAATTAGTTGCCTAATTAATGAATTGGAAAGAAAATGTTATGACAGTAGCGTATGTGTGTGGCCGTGAGGTGAGTGACGTCAGTGAGTGTGTGGGCGACAGAAGAGAGGGAGCGGTAGCGTGAGTGCCGGCGGGGACTAGTTTGTTTTGTATTATTTTGTAGTTTATTGTCAAAATATACACTCTCATTGTCCACTTAAATATTTCAAAGATATTTCTTTATTCTTAGACAACGGATTCCCTTCCGTGATTGGTCATTTCTATGGACACAGAAATGACGTCACCTAAAATTCCATTTACGGCACATAGTAATGTCGTAATTCAGCTCTGAGTGTGACACTTAAGATTCAGTCCTACACTTCGCTGAAAGTGTGAGTAAGACGCTTGATAACTAACTTTTAAGTGCAGCTTTCAGCGAAGAATTTATTTACTCTTAAGTCAACTCTTAGCAGACTTCTTAGGAGTAATTCTGAGAAGCTTGACAAGTACGTCCCCAGATATCTAGATCCCTAGATTGATTGATGTAAAATGCTCTTTATCACATTGTTTACTTCCACTTGTTCATTAAAGATGTTATTAATTTATGATGGCTCAGGTGTGATTCACTACAATAGGGCCCCACAGCACACTGGATTCCAGGTAATTGAAATACCACAACACTGGATATTGTTCAGATAAGTTAAATTTTATTTAATAACTTGCACACAAAGCAACACTGGTGGTGACTATGACGTGCGCATTTTCCGCGCATGCGTACTAAGTCGCGTTGCGCCGGCGGACGGAGGGGGTGAGGGGGTCTTAAACGACCATTGTGTGTGTGTGGACAAGGATAAGGTTAGGTGGGATTTACCCTGGATAACCTTAGTGTAGAAGGGGCCTAAACCCTCCTCAGTATTGCTCCCTACTGCTCTCACAGATTGTCTCTAAGCTATCACCAACTGCTTGTCAACAAATTAAATCAAACTCAACGGAAACAAAAGTGAAGTCTCCTCAACGGCACAAAGTAAACCCTCTCCAAATCCCACCCCTATATTGAAATCGATTGCTATTTACTCCCCACCTCTTCACAAGTCAAAAGCCTTGGTGTCATTCTGGACAACACTCTCTCATTCAAATCTAACTTCAATAGTTTATCACACAATATGTATATATTGCATAGTGGTGTTATTATTATTTATGCTTTTGTCTGCAGCAGGTTAGACTTGTGACGCTCAGGTCGCATGACGGCGATACTGTTGTGTTCCCAAGATGCAGAAGACCGAGGAGGCAAATAAATAACTATTTAATGTATTGACAAAGACAATCAAAAGACGAATCCCGCTTAGAAGGGCACCGAAGCATAGGGAAGGCTCTGCAAAAAAGAAACTAAAACTGACAGGCTGCAAAACAACAAAACGGAATGCTGGAACACAGCAAAAACTCACGACAGAAGGAAAGAGCGTCCACATGAATGACTATGCAAAACAAAGTCCCGGCAAAGAATAGTAGCTCAGACTCAACTTTAATAGACCAAATTGCTAGCAGAACGCAAAGGTGCGTTGATCAGAGCTCAGAGAAAGATGTGAAGCGGTTACGGATTAAACACCAACACAACAGGAAGTGCCACCAAAATAAGAGTGTAGTACAAGAACTAACACTAAACACAGGAGAACACCAACAAACGCAAAATAAGGCACGGCCTCGTGAAGCCAGCCGTGACAAGACTACTGTAATGGCCTTCTCACTGGGCTCTCCAAACAAGCTGTAGAGCAGTTGCAGTACATCCAGAATGCTGCTGCTCGAGCCCTGACTAGAACCAGGAAATACAACCATAGTAGTCCAGTGCCTGGGTCACTGCACTGGCTTCCTTAGAGTTTAAAACCACTTTCCTTGTGTACAAGTCTTTTTAAGGTCTTGTGCCAAAGTACATCTCTGACGTGTTAGAACCATAGTACCATCTCGAGCTCTGAGAACATCAGAGCATGGTCTCCTGCTGGTGCCAAAAGGCAGGACCAAACATGGTGAAACTGCGTTTTAGTTTTATGCTCCTAAAATCTGAAATAGTTTTCCTGAAGATGTGAGTAAGGCCTCAATGTTGGCAATGTCTAAATCCAAGCTGAAAACACTTTTATTTAATAGTGCATATGACAACTGAAAGTATGTGTATGAATTGTGCTCTATAAAAAACTGCCTTGCCTAACCTTGCCTATTACTCATTTTTTGTTTTTCATAGTTTTTTTATTACGTTTTACTTTTGTTACTGTGTGTAAAAATCTGTAGCACAACAGCATATTTTCTTCCTGTTTGGGATAAATAAAGTCTATCCTGTCCTATCCTATCCTATCCCAATATCTTTCAACTCTTCAAGGACTATGGTAATTCACTACTTTCTGCAACTCATCCTTCAGTCACAAGGCATTCAAAACTCGGCTGCAAGAAGCATTACTCGTAAATCCTCAGACCACATCACAACGATTCTCTTCAGTGCCACTAGCTCCCAGTCCTGCAACACATTCAATGCAAAGTCCTCATTTTAACTTTTTAAAACTCTCCCTACTTACATGACTTGATCTCGCTTCAAAATGGCAACATTTGGTGCTTGGGCTTCCACCTGTTCAGTCCCCCCACTATGGAGCTCATTACCATTACGCATCTATCTATTTGACTCAGTCAACACCTTTAAATCAGTGTTTCTTAACCATAGGGCCAAGGCCCATTGTTGGGCTGCCAAAAAATATATGTTTCTTAGCTGTGGTCCGTATGGGCCGCAGTGGTACTCAGTTGTAATACACTCTTCCACCACATGTAGCAGTAATGACAATTTCAAACCAACAGAAGAAGTATAGCGTTACAGTTATAGAGAAGTTTCTTAAGCACAAAAAATATGACTAAAGTAGTAAAGCTGTATTTTTAATTTGAACTTTAATTTGAGAGTTAAGTGAAAAAATATATTTATTATCAATATTTATTATTATTTACTTAGAATTTATTGAACACTGTGTAATAAAATTTTGTCTGAGTATTTATATTTTTAATCAGCCTGACCAAAACCTTGATAATAAGCTTTGTGATTAACACATGCTTTAATATAATTTGACAAGGTTTATTTTGTTAAACTGTAAGTAGATTACAGTAGATATAATTATTGAATATGGTTAAAATAAGAGTAAGATAAATAATTCAGTGTGGGTCCCGGGCCCCTCTGTGGTGGAAAAGTTGGGGCCCAAATCAAAAAGGTTAAGAACCCCTGCTAAGACTGCCTCACAAAATGTAACATGTTATTTTATTTTTATTTTTCAGGACCCTGCGGTTCTCAGGGTTCATGGTGGATAAGTGACGGATAACCAGTGTTTATGTTTGGTGTTAACAGGGTCTTTGGCAGAGCACGGCGAGTGGCCGGACTGCCACGAACCGCCATCTAAACCAGCGATTTGAGAGCGGTCCTTTACAGGAACACGGTTTCGTTCAGTGACACTCTGAAAACACGTCTCTCTTGGGCTCTTGTTGACTTTGTTTGAACATTTGACCCATCACCCATGATCGCTCCCCTCACCTCCCAGGGGGTGATGAAGGGTGATGGGTCAAATGTTCAAACAAAGTCAACAAGAGCAAATGCAGAGAATAATTTCGCCACACCTAGTGTGTGTGTGACAATCATTGGTAATTTAACTTCAACTTTTTAACTATTACTCTGTGCTACAACTTTATTTGGCTTTATGGTGTGTTGCTTTGCAACCTCATTCAATGAAAAAAAAGTTAGAGAGACTGAGTCACTAATGTGTTTAATAGTACTAAAACTGAGACAGTGTAAAAAACAAGAGACATATTTTAGTTACAAAAACTCCTCGAAAACCGAATCCCATTAAAACCGGGGCTTATGAAAAGCAAGTCATCCCTTAGAGTAGGAGTCAGTCACTACATTTCCAAGCACTAAATTAGTCAAATTTTTCAAATGTTTTTTTTTTTGTATTTTCACACCTATGTGTAAAGTCTAAGTGTCCATGCACACTCTCTAATGCGACTATTGTTCATACGCCATGTGTCTCCCGTACACTGGGGTGCACTTATTTCCTTTTAGCGCAGATATATCTATTGCTTTTCCTGTTGACCTATGACATCACACCAGGCATCTGTGGCTCATATTACTACTAAGAAGGTCTTGGACCAGATGCAGGTCCGAAGCAAAGAATGACCAGCGGCAGAGAGTTTTTTCAAAGGAATTTTCGGACGGATAATCATACAAACAAAACTTTAGAAAGTTTCGAAGTTCATTCATAAGGCTCGGTGTGTTGATGGAAAGAGTTTTAAATACGAAGGGAAAAGAGCTTTCAGCCCCGTTCAATACTGTTCCAGATCGAGGTTGCTCTTGTTCTGGACTAGCAAGCCAGTTGTGTGGTGTACAGTTAAATCAAGTTTGGAGTGCATGAATGCAGTGTGAAGAGGTTTGTGTATGCTTTATTATTCACCTTTATTATGCTTCATTATCTTTCATATCATTCGTATTTCGTTCAGGATTCCGAAATAAACCGGCATTCTCCATTTCCTTACCTACCTTCTTAAATAAATCTGTGGGGGGGTTTTCTACCATCGATGTACTTCAAAATGTTCTGTTCTTTTAATCAGTGAAGCAAATAAACAGTCTCCTCTTCATTACAAATGTTGCTTATATTTGTATTGAATGGTATCTGCTTCCGGGTTATAGCTGGCACATGCGCGATGTGAAGGGTTTCCTCTGGTGGCACATACCCACTCGAGAGATCTGGGGCCGTACTTATCAAGCTTCTTAGAATTACTCCTAAGAAGTCTGCTAAGAGTTGACTTAAGAGTAAATAAATTATTCGCTGAAAGCTGCACTTAAAAGTTAGTTATCAAGCGTCTTACTCACACTTTCAGCGAAGTGTAGGACTGAATCTTAAGTGTCACACTCAGAGCTGAATTACGACATTACTATGTGCCGTAAACGGAATTTTAGGTGACGTCATTTCTGTGTCCATAGAAATGACCAATCACGGAATGGAATCCGTTGTCTAAGAATAAAGAAATATCTTGAAAATATTTAAGTGGACAATGGGAATGTATATTTTGACAATAAACTACAAAATAATACAAAACAAACTAGTCCCCGCCGGCACTCACGCTACCGCTCCCTCTCTTCTATCGCCCACACACTCACTGACGTCACTCACCTCACGGCCACACACATACGCTACTGTCATAACATTTTCTTTCCAATTCATTAATTAGGCAACTAATTTGAAACTGGTGTGGGTGGCTCTATATATACTAGCCCACTGCAGACACATGCAGAAATCAACAAGGAATCGAAAAGTATTAAATCTGTGACAAAAATAATATCCACTCTGTCTAAACGATACCGTTTGATCAGCTGCTCGTCATCAAAAAAAAAAAAAACATTGTTCCGTTCCCTGAACGTTCGCGCACGTCTCTCTCGCCTCAGTGCCATCCCCTGCTGGCAACTCCTAACCACTTAAGACACCTCTGAAGGTCTCTTAAATATCGTGGAGAGTAGGAGTGATTCTTAGACTTAAGAACGTTGATAAAAAGCTTTTATTCTTAAGTTTGAGAGTAGGACTAAATTTCGCAAATTCTCAGGACTTAAGTGTAAAATGGCACTCTAAGAAGCTTGATAAGTACGGCCCCTGGTTTTCAATCACAAAATATCCGACTTTTTAAAAACCGAAGACGAACGGATTAAGATGTTTCCATAGGCTGTAGGAGGCTTATTTAGAGCTGAACTATTTGAGAAATGGGACTAATTTAGTGCATGGACACGTACTGAATGTAACATGAATTACTTTCCACTAAATAAAAAGTCCCCCATGCTGACATCACCAACGGAGCTGGTTGATGTTGTACACATCGCACTTCTCCAGTTGTTATCTGTCATGATCCGTGGTCCGGATCATGTTTTGTTATTTTCTGTTAGTTTTGGACTCCCTTAATCCCTGTTTGTGCACATCTGTGTTTGTTTTAGTTTCCAAGGGGATTAATTGGGTTCACCTGCCTCTGGTTAGTAGTCGGCACGCTTACATATTGTCGACCACTAATCAGAGAGCTGTTTATTCATTTCTCTCGCCACACTCGTCCTGGCTTCTTTGTTTGCTTCATGCCACAGTTACGTGAGTATTCCTTATCTCTAGTCAATGCCAAGTGTTAGCTTTTGCATCCAGTGCGATCGGCACCTTGTCCATTCGGCTTGTTTTCTGTTTTTGTACTTCTTTGATTTTTGAGGAATAAATCATGTTCCTACCTGCACGCCTTGTCCGGAGTTGTCCGTCTGAATCCCGGGGGAACGAACCCCGCAGTAAGCTGCGACCCCCCACATGTGACAGTTATCTGCTTGAAGATGCCCCACAGGTGCTCATTTGGGTACAGGTCTAGAAGAGGCATACTTGGCCACTCCATCACCTTCATCTTATCTTCCTCAGCAAGGTACTTGTCATCTTGGACGTGTTTGGAGACTTTACTATATTGGGAAAACTACCATGCAGCCTCGTTTTTTATGGGAGTGCTGCTCCACAATATTGCAGACCATCTTTAATAAACCGCAGCTCCTCAGTGCCAGTAGCACTCATGCATGCAGCCCAAGACCATGACGCTATACTAACCAGCTTGTTCGACAGAAAGCATGATTGTCTACGTGTTGCGTTCTTTTCAGTGTCATAATGTATATCATTCTGAGAACTAGCATCTTCTGCAACGGACGTGTGCTATTGTTTTTTGTTGTTTTTTACACAATTCAGATAAAAATAGCAAAACACAAATGTTATTACAAGAGGTTATTGCGACACAAACTGTCCAGACTTCCCCAAAGTATCCATCCATCCATTTTCTACCGCTTATTCCCTTTTTTGGGGTCGCGGGGGCGCTGGAGCCTATCTCAGCTACAATCGGGCGGAAGGCGGGGTACACCCTGGACAAGTCGCCACCTCATCGCAGGGCCAACACAGATAGACAGACAACATTCACACTCACATTCACACACTAGGGCCAATTTAGTGTTGCCAATCAACCCAGCCCCAGGTGCATGTCTTTGGAGGTGGGAGGAAGCCGGAGTACCCGGAGGGAACCCACGCAGTCACGGGGAGAACATGCAAACTCCACACAGAAAGATCCCGAGCCCGGGATTGAACTCAAGACTACTCAGGACCTTCGTATTGTGAGACAGATGCACTAACCCCTCTGCCACCGTGCTGCCCTCCCCAAAGTATATCTAAGTTTAATTTCTGTAGCATTGCCCAGTTACAAGATAGAGCTTTTGTGAGATACTATAATGTCTAAAAGGAACACAACCAAGTGAAGGATGCTCAAAGGCCAAAATAAAGCTGTTCAGTGCATAAACTCGACAGTCATTTATGGAAGTGATGTTGCTTGCAGAAAAAAAAACACATTAAATCGGAGATGGTTACTGTCTTAAAAATGTCAAAATGTGATAAATTTGCCCACAATTGCAATTGCAGCACTTTACTTTGCAGAGCTGGTTGTTTTGCTGGTTGGAATTTTAGAGTTCTTTTCTGACTTGGCCTTATTGGGTGGCATATTTAATATTGTATTGTTTGTGGTAGATACTGTAATGCTGCTAATACTGCAGTGCTTATTAATTAGTTGTCATCTTGATTTTCCACTTAACATATTGCGATATTTCCTGTACAGTAATACTGGTTCATAAAAATAATACTCACATTTTGCTCTTTGAGTTGTTAAGTATTCATGATTATATGTTTAAAACACAACAGCGCCATTGGTTTTGATTAGAAAAATCTGTTTGAAAAAATATATATATTGAGACCGAATCGTACAAAAAGCTTATAATTTTTTCCCACAAGAAATAATGTATCTCAAAATATTTAGAAATGCAGCACTTTTTTTTTTTTCAACCAGATACTTTCTGTTTCTCAAGACCGATACCAATAACTTATTTATATCTATTTATTTATTTATTTTTTGGATTTAGAAACAAAGGTGGATTTGACAAACTGTACAGTACCTGTAAAAGTCAGTATCTTCAATGATGGTAAAGGGCTTAAAGTCATCCAGCACAATCATTTTTATGATGAAATCACAGATCGCTTTAGCCCTCGGGTCGTCTCTGACAATCTTTTTGTGTTTTTCAAATGCTGCGGCAATATGAACAAGCCCTAGGCTTTTCTTTGCGGCTGGCTTTGGTGCAGCATCTTTAGCTGCAGACTTCTTAGGCTTTCAAAACACCGTCATAGCGACAATGCTGTAATTTCAGGTGGATGATAAGGTTTGATGTGTTGAATGAAATGTTTGATGGATCATCAATAGACGTGCTCACCATAACCCACCCACAGCAAAGTACTGGCAATCTCCCCGTGTTGGCGGGTTATTTCCATCCATCCATCCATTTTCGACTGCTTGTCCCTTTCGGAGTTTCGAAGGGGTGCTGGAGCCCATCCCAGCTTCACTTGGGCAACTTTTTTTAATCGGTTATCAGAGCCATTTTTTGATGTTATTGGATGTATCTGTGTGATGCCCTGATTCCTCATTGGCTCAATAATTATCTGTCACTGTAATTCATTCGTTCCATACATTAAAAATTATTCACATTTACAATAGGGAAGAGATTCATATGGCCCCATTGCGGGTGGATCACGACAATGCACACTGCTGAAAATGATAGCTTGCCCGCCAATCTAAAATAAAACTAGTTTGTTTCCAATTTAGTCATATATTATTCAACAATTTGCAAAATTTCAGCTAAAACAATAATGCACAATAAGGTTTAGAGTGAAATGTTCTTATTGAAATATTCATGGCGTGCAGGTCTTGTTGTGAATTTAGTTTTTGAGCTGCTCTCCAATAGTAATTAACAAAAGTGCTTTCAAGACAACTTCAAAGATGCGTTGTCTGCCATACTTACAGATTACTAAAATATGACTAAAACTCAAAATACATTTTCATCAAAAGACTATAACTAAAACTATATTGAAAAAGCTGTTAAAATTAACACTGCGTCCAGCGGCTAAAGTGGCTCATGTCCCCCCTTCCACCCTCTTTTATTCATTATGTTTTATATGTCAAGTAAATCGTAACCAATTGGGCCATATGAATCCTCTTCCTGCTGTAGGCTAAGAATTGCTTTACTTTCACAGTAAATATGTAAATCTACAGGCAATTTATTATGACTTGGGTACAACAAGGCACCCTAATTCTGCATTTAAACGCTGTAAAATCACAGGTGTGATGTTACAACATAAAGTCGTAACTTTATTGTAAAAACCTATGAAATTAGAATTGTGACTTGTCACTTTATTGTGACGAACTGTAAAATCACAGCTCCTCAGTTAAAGTAAATCACTGTAGAGATATTTCACAGTAAATTACTGTAAATTAGGGGTGCTCACACTTTTTCTGCAGGCGAGCTACTTTTCAATTTGATCAAGTCGCGGGGATCTACCTCATTCATATATATAATTTATATTTACTTATTTATGAAATATGTTTTTGTTAACAAGTTAAAGGTGTTTAATGATATTGCAAGCATGTTTAACACATATAGTTAATATTGTTAATAAATTAAAGGTGTTTAATGATAATACAAGAATGTTTAATACATATAGTTAATATTGTTAACAAGTTAAAGGTGTTTAAAGACATTGCAAGCATGTTTAACACATATAGTTAATATTGTTAACAAGTTAAAGGTGTTTAAAGATAATGCAAGCATGTTTAACACATATAGTTAATATTGTTAACAAGTTAAAGGTGTTTAAAGATAATACAAGCATGTTTAACACATATAGTTAATATTGTTAACAAGTTAAAGGTGTTTGATGATAATACAAGCATGTTTAACACATATAGTTAATATTGTTAACAAGTTAAAGGTATTTAAAGATAATGCAAGCATGTTGAACACATATAGATTCCTTTCTTTCATGAAGACAAGAATATAAGTTGGTGTATTACCTGATTCTGATGATTTGCATTGATAGGAATCAGACAGTGGTGCTGATAACGTCCGCATTTTCAAATGGAGGAGAAAAAAAGTCCTCCTTTCTGTCCAATACCACATGAAAGTGGTTGGTTTTTGGCATCTTATTTGTCCAGCTTCCATACTCCTTTATATACACTTTACAAGAAATACATTGGCTGCAAACTCCTGTTATGAGAGTAGCGTATGTGTGTGTGTGTGGCCCTATAATAGGTGACAGCATCTGAGGTGAGTGACGTCAGTGAGTGGGTGGGCGAGAGAAGAGAGGGTGCGGTAGCGTGAGTGCGGGCGGGTACTAGTTTGTTTTGTGTTGGATTGGCTGTGTGCAAACAATCAATAAAGCAAGATTTGCAACTAATCGCCGGACTCATCATTCACCCTAAAGTCGTCCGCTGTGGAGACCCACTGCCGGGTAAAGTGAAGGGTGTTGCCCCGAGCATACATCGGCCCTGGAAAAGTGTCTCCTCTGCGCTCTTCGACTACGGTCTGGGAGCAGGAAGCAGGAAAGGTGCAACACTCCGTAGTTGCTAGCTTGTGCACGCCAGCTTTCTGAGACTCTTATTTTGATAGCGCAGGCAGGATGAAGCAGAGCTTTTATTGTGCAACTGTGCAGTCGGTCTTTGGAGTTTTGACGAAAGGTACGGCACCAGAATCTGTTGAAATAAAAAGTGTTTCTCGCCTTCCTGTCGGTAATTTTAATGAGCTGGCAGCAGCCAGCGTCATCTCAGAAGACCCTCGGGTGCCGTGAATGTCAATCAAGTGACGAAAGTGACGTCATAGTGAAGATTTATGATCGCTAATTTGTAGGACTATTTTTTTAATGCCTGGCTGGGGATCGACTGACACACCCTCCGGGATCGACCGGTAGATCTGGATCGACCGGTAGATCGCGATCGACGTAATGAGCACCCCTTGTAAATGATACTATAAAATGTATGTGATTATTAGCCAGTGATTTGCTGTGAATTTACTATAAAATGTTTAAAGTGTGCATTACATTTTATATAGAAAAAATATAGTTTTACATCTACCGCTACTCTTTTCCAACACTTTGAGCCCTGCGACTTATAAAACAGTGCGACAGATTTTTCTTCGCTAACGGCCATAATGTTTTGTATTGAACAAGTAGTTTTCATGTCACACCGACAGAGACACTGAAAAGGTGTGTTATTATTTGGGCTATGATGCCATCTCTTGGACGAGTTCGCTCACTGCAGGTCGTGCGGGTTGAAAATGTACTTCCTGTTTTGTTCCTTGAACCGGAATTATTTGTCTATAGCGTTTCTGCTCGAAAGGATTCTTCATTCATCACTGCAAGCATGCTTACTAAACCGTCCCGTGTGTGATGTCTGTAGGTGTATTAAATTCATATTTGCTATCGTAATGTAATCAAGCCAGCATTGTTAGCATTAGCAAATATGCTAACACATTCACTAACTGTGTTAGTATTATTACTTACGATGGCATTGTTTTTGTATTGTTTCAGTTTCGCAAATTTACCAAAACTTCACTGTGTAGTTATTGAGTCTGTTTAGCTGATTGGAGAGCTAGCTTCCGCAGCTAGTGGGTCCATGATGATGACTTCTGTTTTTGTCATGATCCGCTGCATGTTTGTTTAGTTTTTGACTCCCTGAGTTCCTGTTTTGAGCACCCTGGGGTTTTTGTTTTAGTTGCCATGACTGCAGATTGTTTTCACCTGCCTCTGATTAGTGTTCGGGACGCTCACCTGCTCCTGGGCACTAATCAGAGAGCTACTTATTCTCTGCTTTTCGCCACACTCAGTCTGGCTTTTTTGTTTGCTTATGCAACGCGTTACGTTGAGTAAGCCTATGTTTCTTCATCCTTGTTCATGTGTTAAGCTCGTCACAGCTACCACGCTATCTGCACGCTTTTCTGTCTTTTTGTATTTTAATCATTTATGAGGAATAAATCATTTCCTTACCTGCACCTTGCCTCCGGAGTTCCTGCTGCATCATGGGAGAACAATCCGTGCAGTAAAATGCGACGACAGCATTGGAGTTTTGTTTGATCAACCATTTTACTGCCTTGTTACAGGCACAGTTTGGAAACAATTAGGTATGTAAATAAACATTTACAAAATATTTCGTACCAATATATATCTGCTTATGGTCTGGTGCGGTTAATATATGTATGGTGGATTATTTTGCAGTAGTACTCAATAAAAAAAAAGTGACTACAGAGTCAACCAGACAGAGCTGGATTAGAATAACATGTAAAAAATTAACATTATTGGGTTTCATAGAAGCAATATTCAGCCAAGAAGGGCACATTTGCTCAAACCGAATCCTTGTGCTGCCCACTTTGGTCCAAAATGCCCACTGGGGTGTTGGGGGGATGGTAGTGAGGCCCAAGTATTATGCTAAAGGGTGATTATACATTTTCAGAAGCAATAATTAGCATGTGTAGTGTCAGGATTTGTAGACGGCTCTGCACGGAGCATTTAGTTTGACAACTGTTAAACGGCATTAAAGCGCCTTGAAGTGCTCATTAGTTATGCCCCTTGGACATAACAATTCATACGAAAAAAATAAGACATTCAAATTGGAAAAGAAGGCTTGGAGGAAGCGTGGGGGTGGGGGGAGTTGCCAGGCGAGGTTGTCGTGTTTTTGCAAGGAGCCAAAAAAGAAAAATGGATTCAATGAACAAGCCAAATGAGAAAGAATGAAATAATTTCCTAGTTCTGGAAATAAGAACTATTTATAGGAAAGTATTGCTGGTGGGGTTCATCACATTTGCCTTTGTGTGGTCAGCGACACTGAGCTATTAAACCTTTTCTGTTAAACGTCCTCTAAGCGGCCCGCCATTTAACCTCGGTTATATTCCCTCATTATTTATTCATCAACAAAAAGATGTTCATCTGTGCAGAATTGAATAGCTGACGCCAGTGACTTACGAATAAGTGCAGCTCCTATTATAATTAGACTGCTACTTCATCTATTAAATTCCAAGTATTAACATTTGTTGCATGGCGAAATGGTCGCTGTTGATGTGCCCTCAATCAGATGGAGACCTTCACGCTGTGATGTCGCAAACAATCCCACACCTTCAAGCGCTTTTATAGCCTCTAATCAAAGGGCGTCAATAAACTATTACAGTATATTTTGACTGATATTCTCCCTGAGAAAGTTATGTACATAAAAATAGAAAAATAAGACTAATTCCTCAATTCATTGCAATGCTTATATTGTACTGAGCACCAAAACTTTTTGAAGTTGGACCTGGGTGATTATATGCCCTATTTTTCATAGCACTTTGTTTTCCCAAAAACATCTTGCCAAATATATCCCACGTACAGTATCAACAAATAATTTCATGGACTTTTCAATTGAATGCACCACAAACACAAGATATTTGATGTTCAAACTCATAAACTTTTTTTTTTTTTTTGCAAATAATAATTAACTTAGAATTTCATGGCTGCAACACGTGCCAAAGTAGTTGGGAAAGGGCATGTTCACCACTGTGTTACATGGCCTTTCCTTTTAACAACACTCAGTAAACGTTTGGGAACTGAGGAGACACATTTTTTAAGCTTCTCAGGTGGAATTATTTCCCATTCTTGCTTGATGTACAGCTTAAGTTGTTCAACAGTCCGGGGGTCTCCGTTGTGGTATTTTAGGCTTCATAATGCGCCACACATTTTCAATGGGAGACAGGTCTGGACTACAGGCAGGCCAGTCTAGTACCCGCACTCTTTTACTATGAAGCCACATTGATGTAACACGTGGCTTGGCATTTTCTTGCTGAAATAAGCAGGGGCGTCCATGGTAACGTTGCTTGGATGGCAACATATGTTGCTCCAAAACCTGTATGTACCTTTCAACATTAATGGCGCCTTCACAGATGTGTAAGTTACCCATGTCTTGGGCACTAATACACCCCCATACCATCACAGATGCTGGCTTTTCAACTTTGCGCCTATAACAATCCGGATGGTTCTTTTCCTCTTTGGTCCGGAGGACACGACAACCACAGTTTCCAAAAACAATTTGAAATGTGAACTCGTCAGACCACAGAACACTTTTACACTTTGTATCAGTCCATCTTAGATGAGTTCAGGCCCAGCGAAGCCGACGGCGTTTCTGGGTGTTGTTGATAAACGGTTTTCACCTTGCATAGGAGAGTTTTAGCTTGCACTTACAGATGTAGCGACCAACTGTAGTTACTGACAGTGGGTTTCTGAAGTGTTCCTGAGCCCATGTGGTGATATCCTTTACATACTGATGTCGCTTGTCACATTAAGGTGAGTTGAGTTCATGAAAAGTTTTACTGCACATGACCAAACAACATATATAGATAGATGCTGTATTTTGTTAGAGAAAATTAATAACATTATAGAGGTGGGCCAAAGAAAAGGCAAACTAAATAAATAAATACAGTGGGGCGCGGGGACCCCTAGAGGTAGTTGTAGGGTGTCCCCAGCTAAATGACAGATAGTTAATAGTAATGGACTCTTATTGGGTCCATTTGTACACTCTCACTTACATTAACATAGATGTTATAGATTTGGGCCCATAGATATAAATGCATTAAATGTAGCTTTGACGTAGCAAGCTGATTTTGCCGTGTAGCTTGCTACAATTCTCCGGGTATTGTTTCCCTGGTATCTTAGCTACATTTAATCGAGAGTACCTTGTAGCTTAGCCCCGTCTTGAGATCGGTAGGTCGTGAGTTCAAACCGAGTCATACCAAAGACTATAAAAAATGGGATCCATTACCTCCCTGCTTGGCACTCAGCATCAAGGGTTGGAATTGGGGGTTAAATCACCAAAATGATTCCCGAGCGCGGCCACCGCTGCTGCTCACTGCTCTCCTCACCTCCCAGGGGGTGGGTCAAACGCAGAGAGTAATTTCACCACATTAAGTGTGTGTGTGTGACTATCAGTGGTACTTTAACTTTAACTTGACTACATTTTCCAAGTAGCTTACCCATCACCGACTGTAGGTCCTTTTTGTAGTTCTATGGTTATCGCAACTTCACAATTGTGTAGTCAATATGGTAAAACAAATCTTTAAACACCACAGTTGGCGTTAAAATCTGAATAGGCATCAGTAAATGCGTGTGTGTGTGTGTGTGTGTGTGTGTGTGTGTGTGTGTGTGTGTGTGTGTGTGTGTGTGTGTGTGTGTGTGTGTGTGTGTGTGTGTGTGTGTGTGTGCGTGTGTGTGTGTGTGTGTGTGTGTGTGCGTGTGTGTTTGTGTGTGTGTGTGCGTGTGTGTGTGTGTGTGTGTGTATAAGGAGAAGGAGGAGAATGTGAGGATAATTTAATTATGGAGAAGATAGAGAAGGTTGCCGGGGTTAATATCCTGCATGCACTCTGTTCCTCCCAGGACACACTAATTGCTTTAAGCACATTAGAAACTTTATAGACTGCAATGGCCTTTTATGGCATTACGTTCCTGCTGCTAACCGTCTCTCCTTCTCTCGCTATCTGTCTGTCTCGCTCTCAAACGTAACCTCATCTGCCCATGCTGAAGGCTGTGTAAATTTGATGAGATTTGTGCCTTAAGACGCCTCATCGTCGGAGGCTTGATTGGCAGGCGATTAACTCATCTTAACCCACAAGACTTCTTCATCGTCGCAATAAATGACGCCATATAAGTTCCTCTTGAGGAATCGTTGAAGGAAAGGGGTTGCAGAGAAAAGAAGGGGAGCATCCTCACTCTCCCTGAGATCAATCCTCTCTTCACACCGCTTCTCTATATTCACTGCCAGACCTCTTAATGAGAATGGAGGTGAATGGGAGGAGTTATTAAAAAGTCTTCACCTTTCTCCTGGGACTGCTGAAGAGGAATTATACTCAACTAAGTGCACTTATAGCTACACTTAGGAGTTATTTCACATTTCTGCCTTCATAAATCCACATTCTCTGCAGCGATGACAGCGGTGGAAAAATCATTTCTGGCCCATAAAGTATTTCTGTGTTTCTTCCTCCCTTTTATTTGTTTATCTTTTTCTAAGAGGGATTTGCTGGGAGATTTTCATTAAAGGCTTTGGGCATGCAGGGGGCGGAGGGCTGTGCGAACATTGCAGATTGTGAAGCAGAACAGAGAGGACAAGCTCGAGATGATAATGAAAAAAGATGTGTTAGCTGACAGGCAAAAAGAAGGACAGCTGTAGAGGCCGTGTGCAGATTATTGATTTAAGTTAACCCTTGTCAAGGCATGTGCCATTAAAAAAAATTGCTGAATCTTATTCTTCGAGGCCCCTGTCAGCCCCCCACCCTCCATACGGGGACCCTGACTATACATGCTTGTACATACCACAGATGCACACATTACAACCCCTTATCATTGCAATTATAAAAACAACATTGCTATTTATTTGTGCTGGTTTGTGCTGTTAACATTTTAGTTTGTGGCATTACGGTTTTTAAGTTATTCTAAAATATATTTTTTGACTTGTGATGTCATCCTGCCCCCTCACGTTGTCAAAACCTCACCAAACCTTTCCCATTTTTTCGTCTATTATGGTCTTTATGTTATGAACGTGTTGTAGTTTTTATCTTATTAACATGTTATTATTCATCATAACCCACCCCCAACCATGTCAATATCTCCCAAAACTCGTCCCCTGTGTTTGTTTGGGTTGGTTGGTGCCGCAAAACATTTTTGTCGAACTATTACATTTTTTATGTTATTAAAGTTGTATTATTCATAACCAGCCCCTACACCAGGGGTGGGCAATTCATTTTTACCGGGCTGCAACACGTGCCAAAGTGTGAGCATGAGCACGAGCACTGCTGGAGGGCCACATCGACAATATTTCAATTAAATTTTGCTCAATATTATTTTCGATATATACCGTAAGATAAATAATAATAATAATAATAATAATAATAATAATAATAATACTTTCATTTAACCTAACTTAACTTTATACCAAAAGCACTGCTTTGGAAATCATTTGTACCCCTTTCAGAGATCACATTTAGTTCCCCTTAAACATCCTTATGTTGCACAATGAAATGTAAGCATAGGATGAAGTGTGCATTCCTGTAACTTTCTCTAGTAACAGCATTCCATGATTAGTGTAAATAAATTAACATTAATAATAAATGACAGTAAAATAAGCACACGTATGACTGAGGAGTCACAGTGTAACTTTTTTGTTTGAGTTGTCCGACTTTTTGTGTGGCTTTATACGCACCGGTGGCTTAGTGGTATGCGTGTTGGTGACAGATGACAAGTTGGTTTTGGCCTGGTATGCGTATTGGTGAAAGATGACAAGTTGGTTCTGGCCTGGTTTGTACGGCAGAAAATGACTAGTTTTTCGAGATACAAGTGTTTTACTCATGTTTTTGGTGTGGTTATGGCCGAATATAAACAGTTTTGCTCAATAAAGTGATCGATATAATTCCTGTCCTCGAAGCATCTCGATAGACGTTACAATAATTGAATGGTGTTCAATTGAACGGTGTTGACGAACATGTCAGGGCTTGGTAAAAGGATTGGACTCAGATGCAGAGTAGGGAACTTGACAGGCTTTTATTTTGGCAGCTTCCTTTCACCTCCAAAGTCAAGGAATACAATACTACAATTAACCAAAAAACACAAGGATGACGTCAGACTGATGACACAGAAGGAAGGGCAAGTGACCTGAAACGAGAGGAGAGTTACTTTTCAAACTAAAACATGCAAATCACAAGACAGAAAAAACCAAGACAAGACATCCCTCACCACGGTGTGACAGTAACCCCCCTTCTAGGGCCGACTCCTGACAGCCCAGACTGTCCAGGATGGTCCCTATAAAAGTCTTCAATGAGGGTGGAGTCCATAATATGATGAGAAGGCACCCACTGTCTCTCCTCCGGTCCATACCCCTCCCAGTCTACCAAGTACTGTCTGCCCCGGCCCCGACTGCGAACTGCCACCAACTTCTTGACCTTGTAGACAGGGCCGCCCTCAATCATCTCGGGTGGTGGAGGGGACGTGGTGGCCGGAACCAGCGGGCTCTCTTTGGCAGGCTTTACTCGACTGACGTAGAAGGTCGGGTGTACACGCAGGGACCGAGGCAGACGGAGTCGTACTGCTGCGGGCCCGATGATTTTGGTAATGGGATATGGACCTATGAACCGTGGTGCTAGTTTCTTAGAGGGCACTTTGAGCCGCATGTCCTTGGCTGAGAGCCATACCTTCCGCCCTGGCCGATATGCAGGGGCAGGTCGCCTCTTGCGATCTGCTGCCTTCTTCACTCGGTCTCCTTGTTGAATCAGCACCTGACGAGCTGCTGCCCAGATGCGTCGGCAGCGTCGGACCATGGCATGTGCAGAGAGGACTGACACTTCCAGCTCATTGTCTGGAAAGACTGGAGGTTGAAAACCATAAGCACTTTTAAAAGGAGAAAACCCTGTGGCACATGTAGGTAACAAATTGTGCGCATACTCGACCCAGACCAGGTGTTTGCTCCATGTAGGAGGATTTTGGGACACCAGGCACCGGAGGCAGTTTTCCAGTTGTTGATTGAGGCGTTCGGTCTGGCCGTTGGCCTCCGGGTGATAACCTGAGGTCAGGCTGGCCTTCGCTCCGATTAGCCTGCAGAACTCCCTCCAAAACCGTGACACGAATTGGGGCCCCCGGTCGGAGACAATGTCTTTAGGGAAGCCGTGAATCTTGAAAACATGGTTCATCATGATTTCTGCTGTCTCCTTGGCGGAGGGCAGCTTAGGCAAGGCAATGAATCTCACCATTTTGGTGAAACGGTCCACCACCGTGAGGACGGTGGTGTTACCTTGAGAGACCGGGAGCCCCGTGACGAAGTCCATGGAGATGTTGGACCACGGTCTGGAGGGAATGGGTAGGGGCTGCAGAAGGCCCATACGGGCTCCAGAAGACTTCTTGTTTCGAGCGCAGACCGAACATGCCTCCACGTACTCACGTACCTCCGGTTCCATGGATGGCCACCAAAACCGCCGGGAGATGACGAACATTGTTCTCCGAACTCCCGGGTGGCATGAAAGCAAGGAGGTGTGAGCCCAGTGGATCACCTGTGGGCGCAACTCAACCGGGACAAACAGGCGATTATCCGGGCACCCTCTAGGTGGCGGGACTCCACCATTTGCCTGCTTCACCTCATCTTCTATTTGCCAGGTGACTACTCCAACCACACGGGTAAGTGGAAGGATAGTTTCAGGTTCCTTGGCAACAGGCTCGGGGTCGAACAGTCGAGACAGGACGTCTGGCTTGACGTTTCGGGACCCCGGCCTGTAAGAGAGAGAAAAAGAGAAGCGGTTAAAAAAGAGCGCCCACCTGGCCTGGCGAGAATTAAGTCTTTTAGCCTTTTTGATATACTCAAGATTTTTATGGTCAGTCCAGACAATGAACGGGAAACTGGCCCCCTCTAGCCAGTGCCTCCACTCCTCCAGAGCGATTTTGACCGCCAACAACTCCCGGTTACCGACATCATAATTCCTCTCAGCTTTGGACAGGCGTCTTGACAGGAAGGCGCAGGGATGCATTTTACCATCCTTCTCCGAGCGTTGGGAGAGGATGGCTCCGATACCTTGGTTGGAGGCATCCACCTCTACCACAAACTGTCGTTGGGGATCTGGCATGGTGAGGATAGGAGCTGAAGTAAAGCGATCCTTGAGGTTCTGGAACGCCTTTTCAGCCTCTGGAGACCAGCGGAACTGCACCTGGGTGGAAGTGAGAGCATGGAGAGGGGCAGCTATTGTGCTAAAATCTCTGATAAATCGTCTATAAAAATTAGCAAACCCCAAGAACTGTTGAACCCTCTTCCGGCTATCAGGAGTAGGCCAGTCGGCTACAGCGCTAACTTTAGCCGGGTCCATCTTAACTCCTCCAGGAGCTACTATAAAGCCCAAGAAGGAGATAGTATTGGCATGAAACTCACTCTTTTCGGCTTTTACAAATAGCTGGTTCTCCAGTAGTCTTTTAAGGACCTTGGTCACGTGGACCTTGTGAGTCTCAATGTCTGTCGAATAAATTAAAATGTCATAAAGGTACACATATACAAAATGGTTTAGGAAGTCTCTTAGCACATCATTTATCATGGATTGAAATACAGCAGGAGCATTAGTGAGTCCAAATGGCAAGACCAGATACTCATAGTGTCCACTGGGAGTGTTAAAACCAGTTTTCCACTCATCCCCCTCCCTTATGCGGATGAGATGATAGGCATTACGAAGGTCAAGTTTAGTAAATACCTTGGCTTGCTGGAGTTGGTCAAACACAGAGTTCATGAGAGGGAGGGGGTACCGGTTTTTGATGGTGATGTCGTTTAGTGGGCTGTAGTCAATGCAGGGTCTCAGGGTTCCATCCTTTTTGTCCACGAAGAAGAATCCGGCACCCGCCGGTGATGAGGAGGGGCGGATCAGTCCTGCTCTTAATGAGTCTGTCAGGTACTCCTTCATGGCCGCCCTCTCAGGACCGGAGACGGAGTACAGGCGGCCTTTGGGAATGGTGGATCCTGGGATCAAGTTAATGGCACAGTCAGATGGGTGGTGTGGAGGAAGAGACATGGCTTTAGTCTTGCTGAAGACCTCTCGTAGCTGGTGGTAACATGGGGGCACCGAATTCAGGTCCGGGTATTCCGATTCTGTGGCGGGATTTGTAGAAAACAAATTGAGTTGTGCTACACCCTTATTTCGTGTAGCACTGGTGAAACACTCATGTACACAGTCCTTCCCCCATGTTTTAATTTCACCTGACCTCCCGTCTATATGGGGGTTGTGGTGAAAAAGCCACGGTTGTCCCAAAATCAAAGTGTGCGAGGAGGTTTTGAACAGATATAAGCAAATGTTTCCTTCATGGTCCTTTATGCATATGCGGATGGGTTCTGTGGTGTGGGTAATAGTAAACAATTCCTTACCATCCAGAGCTCTAGCTCTAATGGGTCGAGGTAATGGCTCAGACTTGACACCTAATTTAGCAGCCAGACCCCAGTCCATTAAACTTTCATCTGCCCCTGAGTCAATAAGTGCCCCAATGTCTGTGACAGTGTGATGTTTTATCTTGATTTTAGTGAGTGTAAGGGGAGTAGAAGCAGTTGTTTTACTCACTCCTATGGGTCGTTTCACCGGACAGGTGGCGACGAGGTGGCCCGGCTCCCCGCAGTAAAAACACCGCCCTTCACGCTGTCGTCTCTGGCGTTCCTCCTGCGTCAGCCGTGCTCTCCCCAGCTGCATGGGATCCTCACCTTCCTCCGGGGGAACAGGATGACTCGGCGCGGGGGAAGCGGGGTAGCAAGCCGGTCCGTAAGGTGTCGCTCCTCCCGTGGTTGTGGTCCTTACGCTCCGATGTCGCCTGAGTTGAGTGAGCCTGTTGTCAGTGCGGATGGCGAGCGCGATAAGCTCGTCCAACCCGGCAGGTAAATCTAATGGAATGAGCAAATCCTGAATAGGTGCGGCCAGTCCTTTCAAAAAAGTGTCATAGAGTGCAACGGAGTTCCACCCGCTCTCCGCCGATAGCGTGCGGAACCGGATGGCGTAATCACACACAGAGTCTCGACCTTGCCTCAGTCTGCTTAGCTCCTGTGCTTTCTCCCGGTCATCTGTGACCGGATCAAAAGTCATTTTAAGGGCCGTCTGGAAGTCTGTGAGAGAGCTGCAAATAGCTGAGCTCCGGCCCCACTCGGCGGAAGCCCAGGCCTTGGCTCTACCCGTCAGATGAGAGATCATTAAAGCGATTTTCGCTCGCTCCGTGGGGAAGGCGTGAGGAGTGAATTCAAAATGAATAGAACAATCGATTATGAAAGCTTTGCATTGTCCAGTTTCACCTGAATAGTGAGCTGGGGGTGCCAACTTACTTCCGGCTACGGCTGATGACGTAGGTGGTGGAGAAGCAGGTACGGGAGCCGGTGCGGGGGGTTGCGGAAGTCGCAAGACCATCTCCTGTAGCTGGGAGGTAAGGCGACCCATATGTTCGGCCATCGCCTTCTGAAACTCCTCTTGGCGTGAGAGGCGGGCTTCCTGATCTTGTATGGCCGCGGAAAACTGTCCCTTCTCTGCTGGGTCCATACTGGCCAGATTGTAATGTCAGGGCTTGGTAAAAGGATTGGACTCAGATGCAGAGTAGGGAACTTGACAGGCTTTTATTTTGGCAGCTTCCTTTCACCTCCAAAGTCAAGGAATACAATACTATAATTAACCAAAAAACTACTCGATGAAAAAAGGTTCCAAAAAATAGGAACAACTGAAAATCACTCCGAACGGAGGAAAACACAAAACCAAAGACGAACTAATAATTGGCGTAGTAAATGCTATAAGATGTATTAAAAAAAAAACGCTCCAACGGGAGGAATAAACAACTGCTATGAAAAATTCTACACTATCTTATTTAATAAAGTTTAACAAAAATAGTCACTCAAAAATTGAGGAAGTTAACTAATAACTTACCACTTCGGCTGAATAAAGTCAATAACAAAAAATCACTCTGCTGAGGAGGAAAAAGGAAAACTCAAAATAGCTAAGAAGGGATTCAAGAACATGGAACATAGACTGGAGACAAGGCAAGGCATGGACATGGACATAGACGCTGGAAAGTACGAATGAACGAGACAATCTGGCACAGAACAAACGGAGGAGTGGGCTTATAAGACACATGAGGGTAATAGGGAACAGGTGGAAACAATCAGGGAACAGGGATGACGTCAGACTGATGACACAGAAGGAAGGGCAAGTGACCTGAAACGAGAGGAGAGTTACTTTTCAAACTAAAACATGCAAATCACAAGACAGAAAAAACCAAGACAAGACATTCCTCACCACGGTGTGACAGAACACCGTTAGGGCCGCTTGTTGTCACTGTCACTCAAAGTTGCATTGCAAAATTACACAGAATAAATGTGTTTATTTTGTTTAGAATTCAGATGGGATTTGATTAGGTGCGCGGCATATATTTGCTGTGCGCAGAGGACGCTTGAGCAGTGCGCAATTGCGCAGGCGTGCACCTTAGAGGGAACGTTGCTTGGCAGTCCATGTCTTGTTGGAAACACAGCATTCGTCATCAACTTTTCTCTTTTTAGCGTCTCGGTGGTAAACCGTGCATCACTTGTCGCTGTGCACCATCACTCACAGGTTACACATGGACATACGCCCATAAATAACACTTTTCAAAATAAAAGCAGCACAGTTGTATTGCGCGCACGACATAGATGTTTTTCAACTTTATTTTGTAATTTGTGATTGCAGCTGTTCACATTCACTCACAATCACGCACGTGCATACGTCCACACGGAAGTAATACAAATAACGCTTTTCAAAACAAAATCAGCACCGTTGTATTGCACACTCGACATAGATACTTTTTTAAATGTATTTTGTAATTTATGATTGGCCTCACGCGGGCCGGACAGGGATGCACAAAGGGCTGGATGTGGCCCGCGGGCCGCAGAATGCCCAGGTCTGCCCTACACCTTGCCAAAATCTCCCCAAACGTGTTACAATTGTTTGTGCTGCAAACTATTTTGTTTGATTATTACAGATGTTAAGTTATCAACGTGTTTTTAGTCATAACCAGCACCATAACATAAGAACTATAATAGTTAGACATGGTGGGGGGCCTGGTTTTGAATCATAAAACGTTAAAAATATAAAAACTATACCAGTTAGACAAAAAATGTTGCATCACAAACGTAGCACAAACGAATGGGAGACGTTTGGGGAAATTTTCACATGGTTAAGGGGCTGGTTATGAATAATAACACATTAATAACATTAAAACAAACTGGTGGGCTGTGCGTTTCCCACATAGGTCTTCAGTGATGTCCTGTGTCCAATGATTACCTCTCAAAATACCATAATTGATGTCACCACATGACCATTGCTGGAGAAATACTATACAGTAACACATTTACGCCCTACTGTTCATTGAAGCACATCAACAATGTACAAAATAGGTTATTTTCTGGCGCATTTAAAAACCAATTAAAACGCATCAGCAATTAAAACATATCTTATGTGGTACTGTCAAAATTTAAATTGAAGAAAACCTATTAAAAGTCCATCCATGGTAAATGGTAAATGGATTATACTTGTATAGCGCTTTTCTACCTTTTTAAGGAACTCAAAGCGCTTTGACACTATTTCCACATTCACCCATTCACACACACATTCACACACATATTCACACACACATTCACACACACATTCACACACTGATGGCTGGAGCTGCCATGCAATGCGCTAACCAGGACCCATCAGGAGCAAGGGTGAAGTTTCTTGCTCAAGGACACAACGGACATGACTAGGATGGTAGAAGGTGGGGATTGAACCAGGAACCCTAAGGTTGCTGGTTGCTAACTCCCAACTGCGCCACGCCGTTCACCATCCATCCATCCATTTTCTACCGCTTGTCCCTTTTTGGGGTCGCGGGGGATGCTGGAGCCTATCTCAGCCACATTCGGGCGGAAGGCGGGGTACACCCTGGACAAGTCACCACCTCATCACAGACCTATTAAAAGTGAAAAAATCAAATATTTGAACTGAATTAGTCGGACCTATTCGATGCCGTTCCCATTTCATCGGCAGAACAGCTGAGCTAGCTTCCGGGGTTGGCCGACATCGTCTCACAAGATGTAGTTACTCTTTAAAATATCCTTCTTGAAAATGGCCTTGCTAATATATATCTGCCACCTAATCAACGTTTTTTGTTCTCCTTCTCTGCTATCCCGGTCTGGCTACGTCACAACACTTCCCGCTTCCTGCTAAATTGAAAATTGTGAATGATACTCACTTAGGAATGACAAGTGCGTATCCAATCACAGTCTCGTTAACATCAGGCTACCTAGATAGGCTACTGTCAACAACTTGTGATCTGATTGGCTATCGCAACTGTCTATCAACTCTATGTGTTCTCAAATGTACAGACCATTATAAGGGCTTGTGCAGCCCCTTGAGACACTTGTGATTTAGGGCTATATAAGTAAAATTTGTTTGATTGATAATAGCTATGCTATGGAAAAAATATGTTTTGAGAATGCAATATTGAATTTAGAGAATAATTATATTTTTATTGTGGATTGTAAGAAATATACCATGTGTAATAAAGAGAGGAAACTTGGGAAGCTTCAAAGAGTTTTCCAGGGGTTTGACAATTAACACAACCTTTTTGTCTACTGAACTCACATACCTGTGAGACCTGTAACAAATAGCACAAACAAATGCTAGTGTTATTTTAATATTTGTAATGATTCACACAGGTCATCACAACTGCATTAATCAGTATGAATGAAGGTGTGTCATCATGTTCCTCTTCCAGCTGTCCGGTCTAATAACTCTTGCATTGTGTGATGGAGGCGAGTTGGGGTGGTGGGGAGACATTTATTACAATAACTGCGAGCTGCTAATGACAAAGCAAGTGCTTTGACTTGTCACATGCAGACCATCATGTCTGCTAAATGGATTGATGCCTCCAAGATGTCATTAGCAGTTCTAAAAGGGACTAATATTTCAATCAGAAGCTCCCTATTGTGTCTTTGCAACCAGCCTCCTCTAGTGGCAGCCACAATAACTACAACACCACCACCAGGCTGGAATTCAGCTCATTTTTGCTGCTTTAACATCTTCCACTCCTCTGGGAAAGATTTGGACTAGATATGGGAGTGCTTGGAAGGTCAACATATTTTATGATGATTCTTCTTCTTGGTACTTTGTAAACACTGAGTTTGAACAGTTTCTTAAACTGGACTTCTTTCCTCAATATAGCATTAATCATGCACAGTCGTGATCAAAAGTTTGCATACAGTTGTAAAGAACATAATGTCATGGCTGTCTTGAGTTTCCAATACTTTCTACAACTCTTATTTGTTTGTGATAGAGTGATTGGAGCACATACTTGTTTGTCACAAAAAACATTCATGAAGTTTGGTTCTTTTATGAATTTATTATGAGTCTACTGAAAATGTGACCAAATCTGCTGGGTCAAAAGTATACATACAGCAATGTTAATATTTGGTTACATGTCCCTTGGCAAGTTTCACTGCAATAAGGCGCTTTTGGTAGCCATCCACAAGCTTCAGGCAAGCTTCTGGTTGAATTTTTGACCACTCCTCTTGACAAATTTGGTGCAGTTCAGCTAAATGTTTTGGTTTTCTGACATGAACTTGTTTCTTCAGCATTGTCCACATGTTTAAGTCAGAACTTTCTTCAGGACAACCGAAAATCATCAACCCGGAGGATGGGACTTGGGCGCAGTTGTGTGTTACAACAGGACAATGACCCCAAACACATGTCAAAAGTGGTAAAGGAATGGCTAAATCAGGCTAGAATTAAGGTTTTAGAATGGCCTTCCCAAAGTCTTGACTTAAATCATTTTCAGTAGACCCATAATAAATTCATAAAAGAACCAAACTTCATGAATGTTTTTTGTGACCAACAAGTATGTGCTCCAATCACTTTGTCACAAAAAAATAAGAGTTGTAAAAATTATTGGAAACTCAAGACAGCCATGACATTATGTTCTTTACAAGTGTATGTAAACTTTTGATCGTGACTGTATGTAAGCAGATTAATCGTGCAATGTGTTTGGACCGCAGATTGTTACTCGAAAGGCGACACAGATTGTTATATGGTCAGTGATCAGGTCAATGCATAAAACGCTCACTGACCCATTTCACTCCAAAATAAACCCAACTTTACTTTAGATAAAGCTGTTACCATGTTTTGAGCAAAAAAATGACGCGCATTCAAGTAAAATATAAAAAAACAAATCCTTATGACGTTTTTACAATAAAATTGCATTTGTGTCCAACTATTTAAGTTACTTTCATCAAGTGCTTAATCATCATTAATCCAAATTCAAAAGTGTGATGAATTCGATTCAAGGTTTTATTACAAACCCCGTTTCCATATGAGTTGGGAAATTGTGTTAGATGTAAATATAAACGGAATACAATGATTTGCAAATCCTTTCAACCCATATTCAACTGAATGCACTACAAAGACAAGATATTTTATGTTCAAACTCATAAACTTTATTTTTTTTTGCAAATAATAATTAACTTATTAGGGTATTTCATGGCTGCAACACGTGCCAAAGTAGTTGGGAAAGGGCATGTTCACCACTGTGTTACATGGCCTTTCCTTTTAACAACACTCAGTAAACATTTGGGAACTGAGGAGACACATTTTTTAAGCTTCTCGGGTGGAATTCTTTCCCATTCTTGCTTGATGTACAGCTTAAGTTGTTCAACAGTCCGGGGGTCTCCGTTGTGGTATTTTAGGCTTCATAATGCGCCACACATTTTTAATAGGAGACAGGTCTGGCCTACAGGCAGGCCAGTCTAGTACCCGCACTCTTTTACTATGAAGCCACGTTGATGTAACACATGGCTTGGCATTGTCTTGCTGAAATAAGCAGGGGCGTCCATGGTAACGTTGCTAGGATGGCAACATATGTTGCTCCAAAACCTGTATGTACCTTTCAGCATTAATGGTGCCTTCACAGATGTGTAAGTTACCCATGTCTTGGGCACTGAAACACCCCCATACCATCACAGATGCTGGCTTTTCAACTTTGCGCCTATAACAATCCGGATGGTTCTTTTCCTCTTTGGTCCGGAGGACACGACAGTCACAGTTTCCAAAAACAATTTGAAATGTGGACTCGTCAGACCACAGAACACTTTTCCACTTTGTATCAGTCCATCTTAGATGAGCTCAGGCCCAGCGAAGCCGACAGCGTTTCTGGGTGTTGTTGATAAACGGTTTTCGCCTTGCATAGGAGAGTTTTAACTTGCACTTACAGATGTAGCGACCAACTGTAGTTACTGACAGTGGGTTTCTGAAGTGTTCCTGAGCCCATGTGGTGATATCCTTTACACACTGATGTCGCTTGTTGATGCAGTACAGCCTGAGGGATCGAAGGTCACGGGCTTAGCTGCTTACGTGCAGTGATTTCTCCAGATTCTCTGAACCCTTTGATGATATTACGGACCGTAGATGGTGAAATCCCTAAATTCCTTGCAATAGCTGGTTGAGAAAGGTTTTTCTTAAACTGTTCACAATTTGCTCACGCATTTGTTGACAAAGTGGTGACCCTCGCCCCATCCTTGTTTGTGAATGACTGAGCATTTCATGGAATCTACTTTTATACCCAATCATGGCACCCACCTGTTCCCAATTTGCCTGTTCCAAATAGGTGTTTGATGAGCATTCCTCAACTTTATCAGTATTTATTGCCACCTTTCCCAACTTCTTTTGTCATGTGTTTCTGGCATCAAATTCTAAAGTTAATGATTATTTGCAAAAAAAAAATGTTTATAAGTTTGAACATCAAATATGTTGTCTTTGTAGCATATTCAACTGAATATGGGTTGAAAATGATTTACAAATCATTGTATTCCGTTTATATTTACATCTAACACAATTTCCCAACTCATATGGAAACGGGTTTTGTACTTACGTTCAAATTACTAAATGGTCTAAAAATGTTTTCAGTACGTACAACCTCCGAAAACACTTGGCTCTCAAAGAACCACCGTAATGACAAACATTAAAATTCAGTAGTATAGTAGACCTAAATATTCATTAAAAACAAGGCAGAGTGTCACACTGTGGGACAGGTGAGGGAAACGACGCTCAGGCCAGAGTGTTGTAACCACACAGGAAGAGAACAGAAATAAGAGCGCTGGACAGGAAACAAATACAGGAAATAAGGAAACACAAGAACATGTCAAACCTGCACCAAAGGTTGTGACACAAGGTTTTATTTAACAAGTATATTTAATATATTTGGTCACTGTAACATTACACACAGTTTGAACAGTAACACTGTGTTCGAATATTTGATTAAGTGATTCTTTGGTGTACCACTATGGAGCCGGTGTAGTACTACTACCACAGTTTGGGAATTCCTGGTCTAGCACCATCTTATCTTGCTGATTGTATTGTACCCTACCTTCTGTCCAGAAACCTGCATTAAAAAAACTTTGCCGGCTTATTAGTGATTCCCAGAGCCCAAAAGAACTCTGCTAGCTCTAGAGCAGTGGTTCTTAACCTGGGTTCGATCGAACCCTAGGGGTTTGGTGAGTCGGCCTCAGGGGTTCGGCGGAGCCTCCGCCGCTAAAGTCAAGACACACCCGACTCATCGTGTAAATAAAAACTTCTCCCTATCGGCGTATTTTGGATACGGCAACAGCAGAAGTCACACTGATTTGCAGGTGTGTAATTTGCTGTGAGTTCATGCACTGTGTTGGTTTTGTTCTTTGAACAAGGTGATGTTCATGCACGGTTCATTTTGTGCAGCAGTAAAAAAACATATAACTTGAATTTGAAAAAAATATGTTTTTTTTATTTTTTTACTAAAGAAGGTGAATGCGCATTTGAAAGTAATGGGGTTCGGTATCTCCAACAAGGTTAAGAACCACTGCTCTAGAGGATTTTCTACTCGGGCTCCAGTACCCTGGAATGCCCTACCGGCAACAGTTAGAAGCATTAAAGTCCCACCTAAAACTATATACTCAACCTTTTGGATAGCTCCTGTTTGGACCAGTTGATCTGCCGCTTTCCTTTCCTACTTTTTCCCCTCTCTCCTGCATGTCTGCTCAAGTACTGATCTGTGTGGATTAGTGTGAAGTGGCCCTTGGAGCAGGTGGGTAACGTGTCTTGCCCAAGGACACAACGGCAAGACACCTTGCCAGGAATCGAACCTGTAACCCTCAAGTTGCTGGCACGGCCACTCTACCAACCGCCCAAGTGAGTAGTGAGTAGTCTACTTTTCTGTAGACCTCTGTGGAGAGGTGGGGCCGGCAGTCCAATGGCGAGGCAGGGCACACCGGTGCCCACTCCAAGATGGCAGCGAGGAGGCGTGGCCGGCAGGCCAGCGGCGAGGTGGGGCGCGCCAGGATCGACGCCGTAAACAAGATCAGGTGCGTGGATCGCGCACCTGGGCACAATCATCTAATCTTCTCGCAAGGTGTAAAAGGGCAGCAGCAGAGAACGACGGGGGGGAAGGAGGAGAGAACCCAACAAATGTGGAACGAGAGCAACGGAGAGAGCAACGGAGAGAGCAATGGAGAGAGCGACGTAGACGGAGAGCAAGAGGCAGACGGAAACGACGACGTGCTGCTGAAAAGCAGACGGCGGAGCGAGCAGCAGAGGGAGGCGCAGCTGAAAAGCGACCCGACCGCACACAAGGTTTTATTGAAAAATAAAATAAAGTCAACCCTGCTCGCAGAAATGTCTGTTCTTGATGGTCCATGGAACCCGCACTACGGCACGAGTCGTTCACAACCTCATTTCAGTTTCTTCGAGTCCAGAGTCCGCAGTTTAATTGCATCTAAATCTACACAGACATGTTTTTCTATAGTCTTCGAAAGCTGCTGTATCTCCATGAACCAGCAAAAGTTACCGAATAGATGTCATCATGCCCTCAACAAGTGAATGTTTGAACTTTTCCTTCAATTCATCTGGCTGTATATGTTTTAAATCAGATATTCATCACTTCCAAGCAAATAAAAGACGCAAGGCAAAACAAAGTATAGTGAGTACGGAAAGCCTTGTGATGGATCACCTGGCCACTCTTTCCAATGCACTTTGTGTGAGGAAGAACGCTGTGAAAATGACAGCTTTATTATCCCAGAGTATAAATCAAGTGGAGCGCCAGAAGCAAACATTTCTGATGACACTGCTGCATTTTTGAACAAAAGAAGTGTGAATGTCACTTTAATTCATGATTCATTAAGGTAAAAAAACAAGTTATTTGCCAAAGTATACGTTGTTGGTCTTTTCTGCACTTTCTTGATGTGGTGAGACATTTTTCAGAATAAAATGGTGTATTTGTTCCAGACTTGTTTATATTATGCAAATGATTGTTAATAATAAATACAATGTAAGTAGCTTTGAACATATGGAGACATGATAAGCAGTTTTAGTCAACGCTTTGACTAAATCAAAAAATGTTTACATCATTTCTGGATTAAAGTTCATCAAATAGATTATTAGTGAGCATCAATGAATAAAATGCGTTGCCTAATATTGTTAATTTAGATGTACGTTATTATTGTACGATTTTTATCGATTGTTAATGACGTCAAGCTGCATCAATTTCTTTGTGATTTGTGTGTTTTATTTCCTTGTAGTCGAAATTTGATATATCTTCAGTATTTCCTCAGTTCCTTGATGCCTTTGACAACCACTTTGGCTTCCTCTGGTCCTCCATTTAAATTGATGTACACTTTGCAGTAGGTGCTCCAAGTGCTTGAATCTTCTTTCAGCTGCGTGATTAATTGCGTTTTGTCAGATACCTTTCAAGTACTGTATATGTTTTTTCCTTTTAACTTCCTTCTCTGCCTCAGCAATGCCAACTTGTGTTTTTGTAGGTGAACTTTATGATGATGACAGCTGTGGTGTGGTTATTTGTTCTTGCCATATCATCATCTGGTTCTTCCCCGTACAAAATTAACAAAGTCGACCCTCATCAAATCGCGCTCTAAAGTTTGCGACTTCACAATCGCTGATTTTTTTCAAGCATATTCTACATGTTTTTTGCCTAAATTAAACAAATTTTAAGCATAAAACTGACTAAATGACCTGTTAATGTCAATACTACAATTAGTTACGGTACCCTTCATATCAGAATTGATACCAATTCCCGATACATTGAAATAGATGTATTCAATGGTAACAATTTTCGGTACTTCTGTGTGTTCATGTAATTATGAATATTAACTTGTTGAATAATAAATGATTAAATTTGTTTGTATTTAACGTTGAACACTGAGCCGATAATGATAATGCTGCTGTCCAGTTGTTATATATGGTTTTCTTACACTTCTGAGTCTCATTTGCAAGTAATATAGAGAAGATGTTGCATGCAGTTGCAATTCCAAGACGTTAAATGGCAGTAGTATATAAACTAAAGTTGGGATGGGTACCAAATTCAGTACTTTCATAAGCACCAAATGAATTGGGAATATTGATTCACATTTTCGATATCTTTGTTGCAAGTGGCATCAATTCCGGTTGCAGACTAAGCCAGCTCAAACATTATGTATAATAAACCGAGCAAGGAGCAGTCAAGAGTAGACCTCTAGGTGATGTTGCAATTTTCAATTCCAACAAAGGAAAACACTTGAATTTACTTTTTCAAAATGCGCCAGCGTGATGCTAAGACAAGCTATTGATTAGCATTAGCTTGGCGATTTCAACACCTACAAATTTGGTAATGAAAGCTAAAACTAAGATGCACTTTACAATTAAACAGCGTGTGTGTAATAAACACAACACTTACAGAATTAACACTTTTTAGGGCGCAACAAAAGCCAAAATTTGCATTAATAAAAAAAATGCATTACAACGTTTTTGTTTTTGTTTTTTTCTTCATCACTGACTTCTGCTCACTGCAGACTGTATTAGAGCAAACTAACATAATACAACATCACTTACTGTGCAAGGTCTGCTGTCATTAGGATGCCGACTGCTGGGATGTTCATATATTGTCATTTAGATGAAGAATGTCTGATAATCCTCACAAATAAATAAATGGGGTGTAGGGAAGAGGGGGACAAGCGCTTTCCATGTCATTTTTGCCAGTTCTAGGTCCTAAATGACTGTCAAAGTGTCGCAACTTGTTCGATATATATATCCTCAGCCCTCTACTTTTCAGGTGAGATGCATGATTTATGATCTACAATAAACTTGCAGGAAAGCGATAAGACAGCAGACCATGTGATGATGTAAACATAGGGACACACAGAAGTGATTACGTCACAGTTATAAATAGTTTGTCTGCGTTAGCGCTTATAATAACAATATTACTAATACTTGTTTAATATCCAAGTCAGGAAATGTAAATGGAGTATTGTTGGCGCTTTTTGGATGTTTTTCTATTGGATTTTATGGGCGAAAATAGAGGAGCTACCATTGGCTTCGCTGTAAGCAGACTTTTATTTACATGTATTTAATAGTTAGAATGCCTTAAAAAAAATTACATCCGTCGTCATGTCTTTCATAATGATTGTGAATGATAGGCAAAATTTCCCAAAAAGTGCAGTTCCCCTTTGAATAAATGCAATCAAAAGTTTGCTTACAATGGAGCCATAGGTGGATTAATGACCGGGCCTACCGGGCCCAGGCCCAGGGGGCCAGAGGCCCCAAGGGGCCAGGCCAACTTGGCCCCGCGGCCGCGACCCAAGCAAAACTACTTTTGCAAAAATAATAATCTTAAGCCCCAAGGGGCCAGGCCAACTTGGCCCCGCGGCCATGATCCATAGAGGGTAAGAGGCCCCAAGGGGCCAGGTCAACTTGGCCCCGCGGCCGCGACCCACAGAGGGCCAGAGGCCCCAAGGGGCCAGGCCAACATGGCCCCGCGGCCATGATCCATAGACGGTCAGAGGCCCCAAGGGGCCAGGCCAACTTGGCCCCGCGGCCACGATCCATAGAGGGTCAGAGGCCCCAGGGGGCCAGGTCAACTTGGCCCCGCGGCCACGATCCATAGACGGTCAGAGGCCCCAAGGGGCCAGGCCAACTTGGCCCCGCGGCCACGACCCACAGAAGGCCAGAGGCCCCAAAGGGCCAGGCCAACTTGGCCCCGCGGCCGCGAGCCACAGAAGGCCAGAGGCCCCAAGGGGCCAGGTCAACTTGGCCCCGCGGCCACGATCCATAGAGGGTAAGAGGCCCCAAGGGGCCAGGTCAACTTGGCCCCGCGGCCGCGACCCACAGAGGGCCTGAGGTCCTAAGGGGTCAGGCCAACTTGGCCCCGCGGCCATGATCCATAGAGGGCCAGAGGCCCCGAGGGGTCAGGCCAACTTGGCCCCGATCCATAGAGGGTCAGAGGCCCCAAGGGGCCAGGCCAACTTGGCCCCGCGGCCACGACCCACAGAGGCCCCAAGGGGCCAGGCAAAATTGGCCCCGCGGCCATGATCCACAGAGGGCCAGAGGCTCTCAATCATTATTATCAAAGCTAATTCTCAAATTGGATGGATCACACAACCTCACTCACATATTCTTTATCAATTATTAAAGGTTGTTTCTGAATTTTGATCACAGAACTTAATGCAAATATTCTTGATTGATTGACAAAGTTCATTCTCAAATTTTGATTACACAACCTTACTCTGACAAATTATCATTATCAAAAAGCTCTATCTCGAATTTGGATCACAGAATCTCACTCAAGTATTCTTAGCTGTGCCCCTCCCCCATCAAGTCTTTCATAAACCGGTCTGTTCTTTTAGAATCTCCTCATTTGGTATTTTGAACTCGTGAGAGACTGCTCAAAATTTGGTTTCCTTTCCCTCAGTTCAGACTCAGAGATAATTTGAAATCATTCAACAAGAAGTTTAACGCGCGCACACACACACACACACACACTTGAGTTGAGCATTACTTGGAAATTCTTATATTTTCCATTTTGCTGTTATTATCAGCATCTTCCCATTTTGTCCTTTTCTTTCGAGAAAGTTTACAGTCTGACATTTGTCACTGCTGTCAGTTAATAACTTTTTGGTCTTTGACCCATTTTGTCATTTTCTCGATTCGATCGTCACTGACCACTCTCTCCTGTCTGGCAGACATCGTTGCTGCCATCATAGCTAGCAAGCTGCCTGCAGCGGGTCATCCCTATGTTCCCCGTCCCTATGTTACCCGGGTCCTATGTTCCCCTCTACCGGGGAACTAAGGACCCTTTTTAAAAAAAAGGGTTCTATGTTCCCCGCTGCGGGGAACGTACAACACTTTTTCCAGAAAAGGGTTCTATGTTCCCCGCTGCTTCCAATGCGCGACTAAGTAAGACGCACGCAGACACGCATGACAGAGACGCGTTTAAGTTGTCGAAGGAAGGAAGTTCGCGTTTGAGTTGCTCTATCTGCTGCCGCACGCCCTGTGACAGGTTAGGTTTAGAGATGGTTTTGGTCAGGGCACAATTTCGCCAAAAAAGTGCTCCACAACGCCCTGTGACAGGTTAGGTTTAGGGATAGTTTTGGTCAGGGCACAATTTCGCCAAAAAAAAGTGCTCCACAACGCCCTGTGACAGGTTAGGTTTAGGGATGGTTTTGGTCAGGGCACAATTTCGCAATTTCGCCAGATACAATGCAGGGAACATAGGACCCTTTTTTAGAAAAAGGGTCCTAAGTTCCCCGGTCGCATACAAAGACCCAGGAACAACCGGGGAACATAGGACCCGGGGAACATAGGACCCGGGGAACATAGGCACGCTCCCGCCTGCAGATAGCAACATTTTGGTGTCCTTTGGGAAAATATTTAGAAAGAAGACAAAAGTACACACAGTTGTACAACTATTATCTTTATGATCTTTTTTTTGTTAGTTTCTCTGTTACTGTGTGTGGCCAATTAAGCGACTTTTGGCCATACCTGGCTGGTGACATTTAGCGACTTTCTGGTTGATGTTAAGATTAATAATAGCAACAGTTCTCTTCATCTTAATGCAATTTATTGTGTCTGTCTCTCCACATTTTGCCATTAGGTACTTTGAGCTCTTGTTGGTCAGTCACTCTAAGGTACATTGTTGCTGCCATCATAGCTAGCAAGCTGCCTGCAGATAGCGACATTTTGGTGTCCTTTGAGAAATATTAAGAAAGAAGACAAAAGTACAAGACATTGTACGATTACTATCTTTTTAAAATTATTTGTTTCACTGTGTGATTGACCGACTTTGCCGCTAGATTTCGCGTCTTTTGGCCATACCTGGCTAGCGACTAAAAACATCATTTAGCGACTTTTTGGTTGTGAAGATAAGTGGTAAAAGCAGATCTTCCTGTTGGTCTTCCCACATTTTGCCATTTGGTACTTTGCACTCTTCTTGGTCACTCCAAGGCATTTGTCCCTGCCTTCAGCTAGTCACTTGGCTCTTTTGGAATATATTTCACTGTAATTGGCTCTCTCTCTCTCTTTCTCCTCAGTACAAATCAGCCTGTTCCCTTGCCATTCATCACTGACCACTCTGCTCTCCTGTCTGTCAGACATTATTGCTGCTTGCAGATAGCTTGGGGTCCTTAGAGAAAATATCAGAAGAGAAAAGTACACAATTATCTTAATTATCTTTTTTATTCAGTCAGTCCTTCAGTGAGTCCCAGTGTGTTGGCGATTAAGCAACGTTGGCATTCAATTAGCGACTTTTGGCCATACATGGCTGGCGACTCAAAAAACTAGAAAAAAAGTACAAAAAGTTGTACAATTAATATCTTTATTATCCTTAATTCCCCTGAATCCTAGAGTGTGTTGCAATTAAGCAACTTTGCTGCTAGGTTTAGCGACTCTTGTTTTGGGCATACCTGGCTAGCGACTACAAACATTATTCAGCAACTTTTTGGCTGTTAAGATTAACGTTAATAAATTAAATCCTAATACAATTTATTGTGTTGGTCTCGCCATCTTGCTATTAGGTACTTTGAATTCTTGTTGGTCTCTGCTAAGGTATCTGGCTGTTGTCTTTGCCTTCAGTTAGTCACTTGGCTCTGGAATATATTTAACTGTACTTGGCTCTCTCTTTCTCCTCAGTACAAATCAGTCTGTTCCCTTGCCATTTAGACATTTTCTTGATTGGATCATCACTGACCACTCTGCTCTCCTGCTGTCTATCAGACATTGTTGCTCCCATCATAGCTAGCAAGCTGCCTTGGTGTCCTTTGTGAAAATATTTAGATAGAAGACTAAAGTGCACAAAGGTGTACAATTATTATCTTTTCAAAATATTTGTTTCACTGTCAGTGTGATTGACCGACTTTGCCGCTAGATTTCGCGTCTTTTGGCCATACCTGGCTAGCGACTGAAAACATCATTTAGCAACTTTTTGGTTGTGAAGATAAGAGGTAAAAGCAGATCTGCCTGTTGGTCTTTCCACATTTTGCCATTTGGTACTTTGCACTCTTGTTGGTCACTCCAAGGCATTTGTCCCTGCCTTCAGCTAGTCACTTGGCTCTTTTGGAATATATTTCACTGTAATTGGCTCTCTCTCTCTTTCTCCTCAGTACAAATCAGTCTGTTCCCTTGCCATTTAGACATTTTCTTGATTCGATCATCACTGACCACTCTGCTCTCCTGCTGTCTATCAGACGAATCAGTTGATTCTCTGCTCTCAATTGTCTATGCTAGTAAGCTGTTATTCTCTGCTTTGGAGTGTTGATGCTGGGTTGCTAGTTTTCTAAATCACCTCACACACTTGAAGGAAGCAGCACCGATCATAAACACACAAACAAACTCACACACACACACACACACACACACACACACACACACACACACACACACACACACACACACATAGTTGGTTTATCTGTTGTGATAGGCAAAGAGCCAATGTGCAAAGAAAGAAGGGAAATATGGATCATAAACGTTTAAGTGGAGGAGCTAGAAAAAAAATTCAGCAAGAAAAGAAAAAAAAGGAATCAGTTTTACTTGAGAGTGTTCCAAATATCTCCAGCTTCTTCAGTACAAAGACATCTGCTGAAAGCAATTCTATAAATGCTACTGCAAATTCAGCTAAGGTTAGCAATGCACCTGAGCTAGCATGTAGCTCCCAAGATCCTGAGACCACTACAAGTGTAGACACTGAACCAAATGCTTCTGATGCTTATGATTCAACCAATTCAGCAGTAGCCAGTTGCTCGGATGAATGTGAGGTCACTGCACCTCTGGACAGCATAGAAAATGAGCTGAATCTTTCTTCAACACCATCTACAGTGACAACTCTACCTAGTGATCCCGCTAAATGGGCTGAGACCCTCACTGAGTCAATGAAGGAAGTTCTTATTCAAAGAGGTGCAAAATCATTTCACAACCGTCACAGCCATTATCCAGCTTCTGTGAGGAACAGTGGGCTAGGAGGCAAAACCCGATGCCTAAACAATGAACATTTTACTTCACACTTGCCCAATGGACAACGAGTACAAAGAGAGTGGCTGATGTACTCTCCCTCTACTGGTAATGTTTACTGCTTTGCATGCAAACTGTTTTCCCCAAAAACGCATTCTTTTGTGACAGGCTATTGTGATTGGAAACACTCAGAAAGATTTGGTGAACATGAGCGAAGTGCTGAGCACATAACCTGCATGCAAGCAGTCTTGAACCGCGCCAAAGGTGCCACAGTTGATGCAGACCTGTTCAAACAGTTTCAGGCAGAGAGCAGCTATTGGAGGCAGGTGTTACAAAGAGTTGTTGCAGTCATTAAATTCCTTGCAGAAAGGGGCCTTGCATTTAGGGGTAAAAATGAATCGTTAGGGTCTCCTCTCAATGGGAACTACCTTGGTATTCTGGAGGTCCTGGCTGAATTTGATCCCTTTCTAAAGGATCACATCAGAAAGTTTGGGCAGATGGGTCGAGGTAATACCTCATATCTGTCCTCCACCATTTGTGAGGAATTCATTGAATTGATGGGTGCAAAAACCAAACAGGCTATAGCAGATGAACTGCAAGCAAGCAAATACTACTCTATCATTGTGGATTCAACCCCAGATTTATCTCATGTGGACCAATTGACATTCATATTCCGTTTTGTTAGCAAAGAGGGCAGTGTTGTTGAACGCTTTGTGGGTTTTGAGCCCATTACTAGCCATACAGGTGAAAGTTTGGCTAACTGTGTCATGTCTGTGTTGGAAAATCTAGGGTTAGAGCTGTCAAATTGCAGGGGGCAGGCTTATGATAATGCCAGCAACATGTCAGGGAGGTATAATGGGTTGCAGGCTCACTTAAAGAAAAGCAACCCATTAATACACTATATTCCATGTGCAGCTCACTCTTTGAATTTGGTGGGAGTCAACAGCATTGACAGATGTGGAAATGAAGTCTCTAAGTATTTTGACTTGATTCAGTCTATTTACAACTTCACAACTGCATCCACACACCGATGGGACAGGGTATTTGGCAATTCCAACATAGATCTCACACTTAAAGCTTTATCCAACACGCGTTGGAGTTGCCGTGCAGAATCTACCAAAGCACTGTGGCAGAACTACAGTAAAATAAAAGCAGCACTACAGGTTATTTCCACTGATGACACAGAGAAACGAGACACACGAACTGAAGCTGACAGTCTAGTGCGGAAGCTGGATTCACTTGAGATGGCCTTCATGGCAGGCTTTTGGGACACTGTTCTGTCCAGATTTCAGGCCACAAGTCTGCAACTTCAAAAAGCAGACATGGACCTTGGTACAGCAGTTAGATTGCTGGAATCTCTGCGCACCTTTGTTCTCTCCCAAAGAGATCTATTTGATCATTTTGAGCAGAAAGCCTTAAACATGTTGGGTGGCACCCCATCTTACAGGGCTGAACGGACGAGGAAACGTAAAAAGTTTGCTGATGAATCAGCATCCCCAGATGTTGTGCTTGAGGGAAGGCAACTGTTTCAAATAGAGACATTTATTGCCTCTATTGATCAACTGAGTTCAAGCCTTAATCACCGTCTGGAGGCCTACAAACATCTGAACAATTTGTTCAGTGTCCTTTTCTCTTTGGATACAGAGTCCAATGCTTCAGTCCTTCACAAGGCCAAGATTCTCACTGAATCATACCCATCTGACCTCAATGAAAGTCTTGGACAGGAGCTTATACAGTTCAAATCTTTTATACAGCTCAACAACACTGATGAGGAGAGGACCCCTTCAGGACTGCTCAAAACAATAATACATTTTGGACTACAGCCTACGTTTCCTAATACATACATTGCGCTACAGATTTTTCTCACTCTACCGGTCAGTAACTGTGAGGGAGAACGCTCATTCTCTCTTTTGTCAAGAGTAAAAAATGAGCTGCGCACAAGAATGACTCAGAAAAGATTAAATGCGTTATCTCTAATGGCAATTGAGAGTGAGCTGACAAGAGAGTTGGACTTCAATGATGTGGTGGATGATTTTGCAAAATTGAAAGCACGAAAGAAACCCCTTGCTTAAAGGTGCACTGTGTAAGATTTTTAGGTTATTTCCAGAATTCACCCATTCACTAATGTTAGGCTACCTGTTTTCATGAATACTTACCACCACCATAAAATTCTAAGTATCCATTATGACTTGGAGAATTGCACTTTTGCCATTTCTGGGAAGTGTCACCTGGATTGTGAAGATAGGATTGACTTTAGGCAGAAGCTTGGTGCTTTCTCTGGCAAACTGAACCTCAAGCTTCATTCTCTGCAGCTTTGCATTCTTGTGCAGACTTTCATCCACAAGGAACTTTTCAACTTCCCCACTATCGTGAAGGGGCCATCAAAAGATTTCAGTGTGTCCAGCATGTCTAGTCTCTTACTCTCCTTTCTTTGAGCCATCTCTTGTTTCTCATCTGCCCTACTCTCGAATTTTGCCTTCATGAATTTACTCCAGTTGAGTTCAACCTCCCTTTTTGCTTGTGCTGCTGCCTTGAAACCTCTGAAGCTCCTGGCTCTTCTGTAAAATTATTGACCTATTGACTGCGTTCAGTGTGCCCAACTTCTTCAGTTTGTAGTCCACCTTGCCACATTGTCTCTCCATCCCAATGTTGTGCACAGGGGTGCCATCAATGTTACTAGCCTGTTCACTGACAGGGTCCATTGGGAAGGTCTCCTCATCCATCCTCTGCCTGGCCAGGACAGTCTTCAGATGGGGCAGCATGAGATCTGTCAGCTGCTTCACTTCATCCAAGTATTCGGCAGCCACGTCTGACACTGAGTTCAGGACATGTCCAGTGCCTGTCCAGCCACTATAGCATTCTTGGAAATGGGCTATCTTGACCTGCATGCAGCCCTTGTACCATGAACTGGCCTACACCTTTCTTTGTGGTGCTCTCCGATGCATGTTATCATTTTACCTTTCTCCTTCTCCTCAAGCTTAACCACAAATAGATACAGACTTTGAGCCTCAATTTGCTGCACAGCTGCCGTTATGCCAATGTGTTTTCCTAAGATATTATTTTATTTTTAATGATAGAAGGGAGGAAAAGGGGGCAAAAATCATGTCCGATTTAGTTTTTTGGGTGGGTTGGGGGGTTTATTTCATGATAGCTACCAACTTCCAATACATAATATCTCTCAAATGACCCAATGCACCATCACTGAAGTGGGCGTAATCATTTTCCAAAATGTTTATTTTTAGGCCATTTATCCCCTCCCCCTGTGTCTGTGTGAAACCTGTGCTTGTCAGTGTCTGTGTGGTATACCTAATAGTGTGTGTGCAGTATGTGCACTCTTCTGTACAGTACAGTGTGCATGTCTGTTCACAGTATACAGTATTTCTTGCATAGTGCGTGCGTGTGTGTGCGCCCACACGCGCGGGGGGTTGAGGGGCCAAGACCATGTCAGGCCCAGGGGGCCAAAATTTCTTAATCCGCCCCTGAATGTGCGGCGGGCCGGTAAACAATTAGCTGCGGGCCACAAATGGCCCCCGGGCCGCACTTTGGACACCCCTGGGCTACACCATAACAAAGTCGGTTTATGAAAATCCGGGAAACAATTTGATGACAATTTTGATTGAAAACAGAATCATACCAAACGTTGTCTGTTTGACTTTACAGTATATAGTCATGTGGCATATTCCTAAAATCCCCTTTAACTTTTTTAAAATGTATTTGTGTTTTTCCCCCCGGCGGCTTGCTCGCCACTCTCTTTAGGGACTTGTATTTGTTTCTCTGAAAAGCAATTTTTTGCTTTTCCTTGCTCTTCTCTGTGCACATTAAAGCGGACGCTATAAAAGCAATTACTGAAGACAAAGCGAGGTGAGTGTAAAGGATGTAGCGGTGAACGCGCCTCTTTGTCTCCCAGACAGAACATGTATACTGTAATTATGCCCTGCATGCTTTCTTTTTGGAGGCTTTTTTTCCACTCTTGTTTTCGACTGATGTTCATCCTGCAGCAGATGCGAGGCCTAAAAAAAAGACAAATCAAAGAATGGAAGCAACAACCTTTAGATGCTTAGATTGGCGGGATGCTGCTATGTCTCTTATCCCTTAGCGCCGTCTCTTCTCTAAAATCATCCATTCTCATATCTTCGGAAGTACGCTCAGTGCTGGGCTTTTTTCTTTGTTCAGCTCCTTAAATCTTTGAAAGCACTTGTCGGTTCAGGGTCCTTCCAGCCGTGACTATCAGCCGCCTTTCGTCTCTTGCAAAATGTCATCACCGATATTAAGTACTTTCTGGCAAAATGGCAGCAAATTAATCCTATGGGGGCCACTTGATATTTAGACTAAAGGTATCAATGAAAACATGACATGGGTGAATGGGTGAATGAACACACATTCCATCTGTCTTCCAGCTGACTGATAGCCTCCGCTGTGACGTGTTCAAACTTTAATCTGATCTCCGGAAAAAAAATGAGGGTAATCAGTTTGGGAGGCGAGGGAGATTTGGGGGTGAAAAGAAATACAAGATTAATGCGATTTGGAGATTACATGAGCAAGTCTTAACGCTTGACTTAATCTCGCCAACTCAGGGAAATTTGGCAGGAAGTGAGGGGGCTGGGATGGATCAAGTGGGCGAGGCTAAGGTTTATGAACAAAGTTTTTGAGTATGTATTTGAAACTTTACAGACTGGCAGATGTGCACATTAAATGTAACTTAGACAGATGATACAGTTTGTTGTATTATCAAATGCACAATGTGTTTGTGTGGGGCAAGTGACATTTTTAAGAATGTTTGTAAATAGACATGGTGGATTTTAACGTTTATGACCAAACAGACACATGTTTTTGTTATGTAAATAGATAGACTTTTTGTACGTCCCAGCTGCACGTTGTTTTGTTTTACCTGTGTTTTTTACTATTAAAAAAACGCCTTATATTGTCAGGACCTGTTATGTCAGCATGCCGTAACGTAAGCAGTCCTGACCCCATGTTGTATTTTGGTTTCCTGTCTAGCACCCTTATTTTTCCTCTTCCAGTTTTCTGGTTTGCAGACGTGACCCCTGTCTGCCACAGAGTTCTGGCTCCAGCACATCTCGAGACACACGTCCCTGGTTGCCAATTGGAAGTTTTCTCTATTGCCAGCCCTGTCCTTTGAACGAGAAACATTACTGTCATGCCAGTGCTTTTTTCTGCATAGTTTTCCCTATGCTTTTTGTTCATTTTCTTCCTGCACTAGTCCAAAGTCTTGGTAATTAAAGACTCTTCCTACCTCCACATCGTCTCCTGTCGCTGCACCTTTGGCTCACAACTACGGCGATCAGGCTAGTTTGTGAAATCTTTCATGCACTTGCCTGCCATCTCTGCATCCCGAGGTCCAGAAATATACCAAAATGTAACACTAAGATCGCAAATAAACTGAGTTGGCGTGTGGCGGGTGATCTACTAAGACTGTCTGAACATTTAATAAGGAGAGCAAAAGTGGTGAAAATCGTCTTATTTAAATTATGTTTTTGTGTGTAATTCTGGCTGTCACCATTTAGACAGTAATTTAGCATTGTGTTATGTTGTGGAAAATGCAGTACAAAACTATAATCTGCACCACCAGTTTTGGGCAATCTTCCAGTACGATTTATATACAGCAATGGAAGCAACTATTTAGCACACACACAAGAAGTCATTTCATGCAGGAGACCTATTGATTTATACTGTATATACATCCATCCATCCATTTTCTACAGCTTGTCCTTTTCAGGGTCGCAGGGGGTGCTGGAGCCAATCTCAGTTGCACTCTGTGCAAGTCGCCACCTCATCGCAGTCTGATAGTTTATATATCAATGATGAAATCTTAACATTGAAACACATGCCAATACGGCCGGGTTAACTTATAAAGTGCAATTTTAAAATTCCCGCCACACTTCCGGTTGAAAAACTCCTTTGGATATGATTTATGCGCGTGACGTCACAAAATCCACAAAAGTGGTTGTACCCCATCGACCCGAGACAAAAACCTCTTGTTTTCTTCCACAGCATTCCACAGTAATCTGGACATCTGTGTTGGTGAATCTTTTGCAATTTGTTTAATGAACAATGGAGACTGCAAAGAAGAACGTTGTAGGTGGGATCGATCAGTGTATTAGCGGCTAAGTACAATACTTACAGCAACACAACAAGGACTACTTACTACGCCTAGCCGATGCTTGCCGCCAAACCCACGGATGAAGTCCTTCATCGCGCCGTCGATCGCTGGAACGCAGGTGAGCACGGCTGTTGATGGGAAGATGAGAGCAGGCTGGCGTAGGTGGAGCGCTAATGTTTTTATCATAGTTCTGTGAGGTCCGGTTGCTAAGTTGCTAAATTAGCCTTAGCGTCGTTAGCAACAGCATTGTTAAGCCTTACCAGGCTGAGAATTTTTAACCGTGTAGTTACATGTACATGGTTTAATAGTATTGTTGATCTTCTGTCTATCCTTCCAGTCAGGGGTTTATTTCTTTTGTTTCTATCTTCATTTGAGAACGATGCTATCACGTTAGCTCAGTAGCTAAGTGTGTCACCGATGTATTGTCGTGGAGATAAAAGTCACTGTGAATGTCCATTTCGCGTGCTCGACTCTCATTTTCAAGAGGATATAGTATTCGAGGTGGTTTAAAATACAAATCTGCGATCCACAATAGAAAAAGGAGAGAGTGTGGAATCCAATGAGCCAGCTTGTACCTAAGTTACGATCAGAGCGAAAAAAGATACGTCCATCACTGCCTCTCGAGTCCTTCACTGTAACATTCCTCATCTACAAATCTTTCATCCTCGCTCAAATTAATGGGGTAATCGTCGCTTTGTCGCGCCGAATCTCTCGCTCCATTGTAAACAACGGGGAATTGTGAGGAATACTAGCTCCTGTGACGTCACGCTACTTCCGGTACAGGCAAGGCTTTTTTTTTATCAGCGAGCAAAAGTTGCGAACTTTATCATCGATTTTCTCTACTAAATCCTTTCAGCAAAAATATGGCAATATCGCGAAATGATCAAGTATGACACATAGAATGGATCTGCTATTCCCGTTTAACCCTTGTGTGGTGTTCATATTGTTGTTACTCAGCCAGTGTTTGTGGGTCTGATGGACCCGTTGCATATTGGGGCTTTTAATGCCTCACAATGACACTCTTTTATGTTAAAATACTGACTTATCCCAAAAAACATCTGTAATGAAGTGCTTCGAGAGGCTGGTAAAGGAAAACATTGTCTCCGGACTTCCCCCCACATTGGACCCATACCAGTTTGCTTATCGCCCTAACCACTCCACAGAGGACGCCATCTCCTCTGCACTCCACCTGAGCTTAGAACATCTGGAAGGAAAGGACACACACGTGCGGATGTTGTTTCTGGACATCAACTCAGCATTCAATACCATCATCCCGCAGCACTTGGTGAGCAAACTGGCCCCCCTTGGATTCAGTACCCCCCTTTGCAACTGGCTGCTTGACTTCCTCACAGACAGACCCCAATCTGTGAAAGTGGGCAACAATGCCAGTGCCATCTCCCTGAGCACCGGCTCCCCCCAGGGCTGCGTCCTGAGTCCGCTGCTGTTCACGTTGATGACCCAAGACTGCTGCGCCAGGTCCACTACTAACCACATTGTGAAGTACACGACAGTAGTGGGCCTCATCCGTGACAACAACGACATGGACTACAAGGAGGAGGTGAAACATCTGGTTGACTGGTGCAGAACCAACAACCTGGTCCTGAATGTCGACAAGACCAAGGAGATCATCGTTGACTTCAGGAAGCACCAGTCCAGCCACGCTCCACTCTACATCAACGTCACAGCGGTGGAGATGGTAAGCAGCACCAAGTTCCTGGGGGTACAGATAACTGACAATATAACCTGGTCCCTACACACCGGAGCTCTTGTAAAAAGAGCCCAGCAGCGCATGCACTTTTTGCGTGGGATGAAAAGAGCACAGCTCCCTCCCCCCATTCTCACCACATTCTACAGAGGCACTATAGAGACCACCTGCTGACCAACAGCATCTCTGTCCGGACTGGAGCCTGCAGTGCCTCAGACTGGAAGTCTCTCCAGAGAGTGGTGAGGACGGCGGAAAAGATCATCAGGAGTCCTTTTCCTCCTATCCAGGAGATCGCAAAAAGCCGCTGCCTGACCAGGGCTCAGAAAATCTGCAGAGACTCCTCCCACCCCCACCAAGGACTGTTTTCACTGCTGGACTCTAGAAAGAGGTTCCGCAGCCTCCGTAGCAGAACCTCCAGGTTCTGTAACAGCTTCTTCCCTCATGCCGTAAGACTCTTGAACGCATCATAATAGTCCCCTCAATTCCCCCCAAAAATGGATGAACTCGCTGGAATATAAAGACAATATAACATACATCCATAAACGTAGATGCATATGCAAAAGTGCAATATATTTATCTTTACAGTAATCTATGTTTTTATATCTGCACCTTATTGCTTTTTTATCCTGCACTGCCAACCAGCTAATGGCAACGGAATTTCGTTCTTATCTGTACTGTAAAGTTCAAATTTGAACGACAATAAAAAGTAAGTCTAAGTCTAAGACCCACAAACGCTGGCTGAGTAACAACAATATGAACGTTGCATGGAAATTTATCTGCCAGTTTCTGCGTCCCACAGGGATTCTTCTTTTGTATTTCTGCACCTGCGGTTCCCACACAAGGTTGCAACATTGTTTGTCAACACTGTCTGCTCTCATTTTCTCGCACATTTGACCCTCTGATGTTCTGTGTACCTACACTCTGTCCTCCCCGTCTTGGCCTGCTGTGTTTGTGTGTGTGTGTGTGTGTGTGTGTGTGTGTGTGTGTGTGTGTGTGTGTGCGTGTGGTACACAGAACATCAATTTCCAAACTTCTATTAGCCCCGGGTCCAGTGGACCCCGGACATCTTATATGTAATATAAATGTGTAAGGGGGGTGTATGGTGTGTGTTCATTAAATATGTATTCTGATATATGTTCTTCACAGAAAATGAGCCACAGCCAGTGAGTCTCAGTTTGAAAAATTAATTCATTGTATCATTTTTCTTTTAATAAAAATCGAAAACGGGTCCCACAGACCCGAACACCACACAAGGGTTAAATAAAAACAATTCATTTCAGTAGGCCTTTAAGTCATCCACCAGCTCAAAAATACAACTGCTAGGAAAACAACATTTCTAAGGTTCTTGGGATCTGAACCGAGGATGTCGTTGTGGCTTGTGCAGCCCTTTGAGACACTCGTGATTTAGGGCTATATAAATAAACATTCATTATTTCTGACAGTCCAAATACGTTGACACTAGGGATGAGTACGGAATTCACTACTTTTATAGATCGCAACATCGTTCCCTCAGTACTACCGAGTACCCACTTTTGTAAAATTTCAATACTTTTGTTGCAAGGGACGTCACGTCCGGTTGCAGACTTGTCATCAGCTCAAGCACCTGGCGGGCAAACTAGCATATTCGTACCGGACTTTCTCTAGGGAATGTTGCAATTTTCCATGCCAACAAATCAAGAATTATTGATAGAACACGTTCAAAAGTGAGGCACTAATTTTCAAACGTGCTTGCTCGATTGTAATTTACTTTGGATATGACATACTGTATATTGTACATGCTACCAATTAGCATGAGCAATTTCACATGGCGATTTCAACAATGTTTGCCAAAATATTGCCCCGGTTTTTAAATACAGTCTTGGTTAGCATACTGCCAAAAAATGTGCCTAAAAAACTAGTCCGTTTGCTCGCATATTATTCTGCAGAATCGAGTGCCCAAACAAAGCGTTGGTGACTAGTGTCTTTTTTTGTAATTGCACATGACTGAAAAACAAGATGCAATGGGGCCAAAGAAGGTTGGATTGTCAGCAGTTTGACGAAAAAAGTGAGCAAACATATTGCATTCAGGAAAGAACTCAAAGTACAAAGATAAGCATCCAGAACAAGAGGCTTCAATAAAGGTACTAGTGTTGTTAAAAATAAATGTGTTTGCCCAACATATACATCAAATTAACTTTCGGTTTCGATCTCCGCCAAGGCGTTGCAGCAAAGATGGACAAAAACATCTGTGGAGAGCAACCATTTTCAGAAAATGCTTTGGACTTTAGACAGCTCAGTCTATTTTTTTTGTACTTACTCCTTTTTGGAAAACAAATTGTTACTCAACAACACTCGTCAATTTTATTAAGACAGCCTTTCTCAAACACCGGCTCCGTCTAATGGTACGCCAAAGAATCACTTGATTAAAGTACAGTGTTTTATTGTCCTATATTCAAACACAGTGTTACTGTCCAGACTGTATGTAATGTTACAGTGGCCAAAAATATTAAATATACTTGTTAAATAAGACCTCTGCTTTGTTTTTCATAAATACTTCGGCCTACTACCCCACTGTATTTTATTGTTGGTCATTATGGTGGTGCATGGAAAGCTACGTTTTTTCTGAGGTGGTACTTGGTAAAAAAAGTTGGAGGACCACTGTTTTAGACTACAATAATCTGGGAGGACTCTTACCTGTAAAAGGGAAGATCCTAATAGGAGTGACCTGGATCACTGTCTGGATTCATAATTTTTTTTCCAAAGATTCTTTACTATTGCTTGTATTCCGTCACATGACTTCTTCCCGGATGTGAAAAACAGTGATAGTCAACTAAGCCAAGAAGGCTGTTGTGCAGCAAGCAGTGTGCCAACTCTCTGAGTACACAAGTGGCCTAGATCTTCCTGCAAAAAGCAGATAAAAGCAAATATTTAACTATACAATGTAATAGATCCCTATACTTTATCAAAACATTATTTGTGGAGTAATATCAAGGATTAACAGTGGTGGAGTTGCTGTACACTATTGGAAACTATTTTGTGCTCCAGATGTTATTCTACATGGCAAAACTGACAGAAACTTGGAAAAGCATGGAGGTCTACAACTTCTTTGTGTGTGGCTGGGTTAAGAAAATTGGTACCACGATTAAATATGCATTGTTTGTGCTTGTGTAAGTTTGCATTCATGATTTAACTTTGCATCTACAGCCATGTTTGTGGCTTTGTTGTTGTTGAACGCGCCGTCTATGAGTATGCATGTTTTTCTCCGTCTTTATCAAAATATAACTGTAGATCTCAACGTTGTGTATGTGCTGAAAGCTTCATTTAGGATTGCTGCCTTTGGTAAAAGGCAGCAATCTTTTAGGTTTTGCTCACATTTGTTTTTTTTAATTTAGACTCGCTAGGTTGGTGTTTCACGAAACACTCGAAGCAAAATGTGTTTTAAGAAATACACATAATATCAAGTTTATACTTAAATGGGAAATAATAACTATCAAAAGTATATCAAACAAACCTTTATTGAAGTGATCACTGCAAACTTGGGCATATTTCGGCTCAGCTCCCTTGCACTGGAGTGCATGCTACTTTTGTTGTCGTCTTTCGTAAAATCTTGCACTTTTTCGCCCGTCTTGATTCCCTCTCGAGAAACTCTGATGAAACTTTTATCCTTTTTGTGATTTGAACTGTTTGTACGGCAGAAAACAACGCAAGCACAGGGCATTTTTCTTCGAGAAAGACTAAATAGCGCCTAGTACCCTTTGAGAACAGACTCTGACGCGGTTTAACGAGCCGGACTGTCTCGCCAGTGCGCATTCATCTGTGCGCTGCGCTGGACGCACCTCCAAGAACACACCAGGCGCGCACTACTCTGGTTGCGGCAGGCGGCTGCATTCAATCGGCTCAATCAGCAATCTACACACCTGTCGCTGATGAGCTTACGTGCAAACCTGCGTTCCGGGCCAGAACGTAGTTTCCTGTTTTGTACAGTTAGCCAAACTCGTATCAAGCTCTATGCTCTCTCTCTCTGTATTTTCTCCCCCTCCATGTTCATTTTGTCTCGTGTCCCTTGTCGTTCCAGCAGTATTTCCGCAGTTCCCGCGTTACGAGCTGTGTGTCTCGTCTCCCCGTATTCCCTCTGGTTCACTGGCTGCTTCTTGGATCTTGACCTCCCGCCTGGACATGGAGTTTGATGCCTCTCTACCGCCCTCGATCTCACACCTGCTCACGGACCTCTGAGCTTGTCTTTCCCCTTTGGACTTCCGCACCTCGCTCAACACTCCCGGTAACACACTACAGCTAATCTCTACACATAGTCGTGCACCACACACATTTTGCATGAGTTTACACACTTGATTTCTTATTTATATATATTGTGTATATATATATAAATAAACCACAGCTAAAACGACATCCCTGCTGTCTGTGCCGTCTTCTTCCCCTACACCAGGGGTCGGCAACCCGCGGCTCCGGAGCCGCATGCGGCTCTTTGACCACTCTGATGCGGCTCAGCTGCATACTTGCCGACCCTCCCGGTTTTCCCAGTATACTTAACGACCCCCCCGACTTTCCCAGGAGACTGCCTCTCCTAGAAATCTCCCAGGGCAAATATTATCCTATTTTCACTCTAATTACTTAATCAAGGGCGTGCCCTAATGGCATTGCATTAATTGTCCTCTATAGCATTTACAAACAGCGTGCCAGCCCGGCCACATGTTATTTGTTGCTTTTACTTGCACACGTAGGCGACAGCAAGGCATATTTAGTCATCAGCCACACAGCTTACACTGACGGTAGCCTTATAAAACAACTTTAACACTGTTACGTTACAAATATGCGCCACACTGTGAACCCACACCAAAAAAGAATGACAAACACATTTCTGGAGAACATCCGCACCGTAACACAACACAACAAATACCCAGAATCCCATGCAGCCCTAACTCTTCCGGTCTACATTATACACACCCGCTACCAACAAACCCCCCCACACATCAACCCCCCCGCGCCCCCTCTCCGTGCGTCGGTTGAGCGGAAGAGTTAGGGCTGCATGAGATTCTGGGTATTTGTTGTGTTGTGTTTATGTTGTGTTACAGTGCAGATGTTCTCCAGAAATGTGTTTGTCATTATTTTTTGGTGTGGGTTGAAAGTGTGGCGCATATTTGTAACGTAACAGTGTTAAAGTTGTTTTTGTACGGCTACCGTCAGTGTAAGCTGTGTGGCTGTTGAACTAGTACGCCTTGCTGGCACTTACGTGAGCAAGTAAAAGCTGCATTCAACATGTGGACAAGCAGGTACGCTGTTTGGGCAGGCTGTAGAGGGCGCTAAAAGCAGTGCCAGCACGTCCTGAAATTTGGGAGTCTCCCGGAAAATTGAGAGGGTTGGCAAGAAAGACGCTATCAAGCGCCATTCAATTAAAAGTCGCGGGCCGCACTAACATTACATTTCCATATCAAGATGCGTGCCGGTGCGTGTGTCAGAGACCCCTGGTTAACATAGCGCAAAGCAATTTAAGCTTTGTATGCAGTGTTTTTCATTTTAAATTATCAAACATTTTTTGTGGCTCCCATTGTTTTCTTTAATTTGTGAAACTTTCCAAAATGGCTCTTTGAGTGGTAAAGGTTGCCGACCCCTGCCCTACACACATAACATGGACGTGACGTTATCTAAATCCAAGCAATTGAACGGTAGAGCCTGGCGGAGGGCTTTGCTCCCTGAGTGCTTTTCTAGTTCTCTGTGAAATGTGTTTTGTGTTCATATTTTTGGAAGAATAATTGGATTTGTGTTAATTGGATGTACTAAAAGTCTGTGGTTGCCAGTGTTCTGAACTACATCTTAGTGTGCTGGGGAGGCAGTAGTTCTAAGAAGGACAGCTCCAGACTGGAGAAATTGATCAGGCGGGCCGGCTCTACGATCGGAATAAAACTGGACTCACTGGTGACGGTGGCAGAGAAGAGGACTTAGGAAAAAGTACTGAGCATCATGGATGATGCCAGTCACCCTCTGCATAGCGTTATCAGTAGTCAGAGGAGCCTGTTTAGTGCTAGACTGCTTCATCCCAAGTGCAGGACTAATAGACTCAAAAACTCCTTTGTCCCACACACCATCAGACTGTACAACTGCTCTCTGGAGGTGAAGGGGGGGGGGGGGGGGGTACTAGGATGACAGGGGATGCAAAACAATAACAGTGCAATACTTTTTCATAACATGGTCACTACTGCCTAGTTTCTCTTGTTATATTCTTATTTTGACTGTTATAGTTTTATTCTTATTGTAGCTTTTTATTTTTATTCTTATTGTAATATTTTTCTATTTTATTTCCATTTATACCCCCATTATTTACTTTTTAAATTCAATCTCAAATCTGTACACTGCTGCTGAAATGTTAATTTTCCTGAAATAACTTTCCTGAAAGAATCAATAAAGTACTATCTATCTATCTATCTATCTATCTATCTATCTATCTATCTATCTATCTATCTATCTATCTATCCATCTATCCATCTATCTATCTATCTATCTATCTATCTATCTATCTATCTATCTATCTATCTATCTATCTATCTATCTATCTATCTATCTATCCATCTATCTATCTATCTATTAAAATTGTTTTCCGTTTTTGCCTGACCTTTTGGAAGGAATATACTACTGCAACAAAAACTAAGGTTTGATTTGATATGTGAATGGAGAGGAGAAGTTACTGTTTGTGTGTATCCATGTGTGTGTGTGCGAGCGTGTGCGCATAACAGTGTGCGTGTGTGCTTTTCCAGCATGGCGTTGGTTTGTGCTTTGATGGGATGACAAGAGTGTGTCCAGTAAGAGTCAGGGCTCTTTTCTCCAGCACATTAAAGAAGGAGTGTGTGGATGAGGAAAGATAGCACAGAAGGGAAAGCTGAAAAGAAATGTTCCCTTGTGCTCACACTCATTCAGGACATACGAACACACACACTGCACACCCACTGTGTGGTGCACAACAGTCCAACTTTGTTAAAGCTGTGCTAGGAGATTGAAGCAGTTAAGACCCTATGCTGGCTCAGGGACTGAAATCCACCAGGACTCTCGGTCTCTCGCGCTTGCTCTCTCTTTCTGCCTCCTTCCATCTCTCTGCTCTCCCTCTACTTGTATCCCGCCTTGTGTACGGCTGCATTAGTATGTATGGCCGTGTAGCTCGAGGTTTAGACGTTTATGTCTCTTAATAGATGAAGATTTGACGTGCCGCTGCAAAAACTCCCCTCGCCTCCGCATGTTCATGTTTTATCCCCAGTGAGCTTCTGTTGCTGGGGAGTGAAACCATAAAGCATTCATTTGTGACATTCTCCTCTTTTCTATGTTGTTTTTGTCGGCGGGATTGGATTAAGATAAAAAAAAACTGAGCTTGGAGTGGACGAGCAGATGCGAGCTTATTAATTAAGCGTGCGAGAGTTGAGATGACATTAAGATATATGGAAATAAATTGGGTTTGAGGGCCGTGTGTGCTAGTGCGCGTGTTTTCTTATTTATTCTCGCAGACGAGGGGTGAGAAGAGGGAGGAAGTGAGGCGTTGGGTTGTGGAGCACTTTAATCAAGGGGCGAGCAATCCTGCATGTCCCACTCTGTCATCCATTATTGATGCCTGCCTCAGCCAGGCTGATGAATCATTAAGCCACTCATCAGGCCGGGGAATTCTGCCTCCTCCTTGGCCGATGACACACATTTACATAAATCACACGTTGTCATTTTTCTTCCCCGAACACACAAACATGCACGCATCTAAACACAACACATGCTTAAAAGAATCAGGCTCTCTTTTCTGCTTTTCACGCCTTCATTAGTTGGTCATGACTTTTTTTCGGAGACCTGGTACCTTTGTGGGTCTTTTTATTGCCTTTGAAGATGACATCATGCAACAGAATGTTCATTTTAGCAGGAATATATATGGCCACAGGGGTTGAAAGGAATTAATCTCAACATTTTCATTGTCCGTTCTTAGCTAAATGATTCTTAGTATGAGCTATTGTGTGAGTATTGATTGATTGAGTGAGTGAAACTTTTATTAGTAGATTGCACAGTGCAGTACATATTCAGTACAATTGACCACTAAATGGTAACACCCGAATAAGTGTTTCAACTTGTTTGAGTCGGGGTCCACTTAAATTGATTCATGATACAGATATATACATTCATCATAATACAGTCATCACACAAGATAAACATCAGAGTATATACCTTGGAGTTACCCAAGACCATTTTTCCCCATATTGTCTCCCTTTTATAATGGCCATTTTTGATGTAATGTATTTTATAATATTTTTTCCATGAAAACAAAATTAATCCAAATATTTCCCTTTGAAATATGTGCAAATCCTATCAGAGGTGTAATTTGCCCCCTCAACCACTAGATACCACCATAGAGTCCCCAATTGTTTGGATTTACGTGACGTCATGTCCGGCTCATTGAATACGTGTGTTGGTCAAGTCAGCGTCTGTTCTCAATGGGTACGAGGCGCCTTTTAGCCTTTCTTGAAGAAAAATGCCCTATAATAGCTTTGTTTTCGGCTGTACAAACCGCTGAAATAGCGAAAAGCGTTTCTTGAGAATGGCGGAACAGTGCAAGATTTTACGAAAGGCAACGACAAAAGTGGCACACACTCCAATCCAAAGGAGCAGAGTCAAAGAATGCATGAATTTGCAGTGATCACTTTGTTAATATATTATTATCACTTTGTGATATATTTGTAATATACTTTTAACACTTAGTATTTTTCATTTAAGTATTATCTTGATACTATTTGTATTTTTTAAAACACACAAACAACTGGAAATAAGTGATACATTACATTGTAATTTTATTGTATGCATGTTCGAAATAAACTGTACTGAACTGAATATTATTGCTACGAGTGTTTCGTAAAGTACCAACTCAGCGAGTCTAAATACAAGAAATGAAATGTGAGAAAAACCTAAGAGTTAAATGGGAACTGCATTTTTGGGGAATTTTGGCAATCGTTCACAATCATTATGAAAGACATGACGACGGATGGATTTTTTTTTAATGCATTCTAAATATTAAATACATTCGATCAAAAGTCTGCTTACAATGGAGTCTATGGGAGCCGTTCAATTCAGCCTCCAGAGCTCCTAAAAAAATCATCCAAACACCTCCATTAAGGTTTCATATACATGATGTAAATATATATGTAATGTAGTAACAGGCACATTTATAATAACATTTAATATTTACGTATTTTGATTATTTTAACCATACGCGGCGCATCAATTTTAAAAACACATCACGTTTTCTTTTTTTCCCCTTCATCATGGATTATAACTCACTGCAGACTTTATGAGAGCCAACATACATAATAAAACATCACTTACTGTACAATTTCTGCTGTCATTAGGATGCCAACTGCTAGGATGTTCATATATTCCTATTTAGATGAAAAATGTCTCATAATCCTCGCGAAGAAACTGGGTGGGGTGGTGTGTGTGTGTGTCCTCCTCGCGAGTTCCAGGTCCTACATGGCGGTCAAAGTGTCCCAACTTGTCATATTGTCTCCTCAGCCATCTGCTGTCCAGGTGAGAGGCATCATTTATGATTTATAGTAAACTTACAGGGAGCCAGGAAGCGAGGAAACAGCAGACCACTCCACACCATGATGTAAACATAGGCTTTGATTGATTGAGACTTTTATTAGTAGATTGCACAGTACAGTACATATTCCGTACAATTGACCACTAAATGGTAAAACCCGAATAACTTTTTCAAATTGTTTAAGTCGGGGTCCACGTATGGAAGTGATCACGGCTATAAATAATTTGTCTGCGTTAGTGCTTATAACAAATATATCACTAATAGTTGGTAAATATTCAAGTCACGATATGTAAATGGAATATTGTTGGTGCTTTTTGAATGGTTATTTATCGGACATTATGGGCGGAATAATGGAGCTCCCATTGGCTCCGCTGTAAGCAGATTTTTATTTACGTTCACTTAATATTTAGAATGCATACATTTTTTTTTTTTATCCATCCGTGGTCATGTCTTTCATAATGATTGTGAACAATAGGCATAATTCCCCAAAAAGTGCAGTTCCCTTTTAGGCTTTTACCAGAGGCAGCAATCCTAAATAAAGCTTTCAGCAAATACACATTGTTGACATCTGTAAAGTTATATTTTGATAAAGACAGGGAAGAACATGCATACTCATAAACGGCGCGTCCAACAACAACAAGGCATTAAACATGGCTGTAGATGCAATGTCATATCATGATATGCAAACTTACCCGAGCAAAAAAACGATGCAGAGTCTTGATATCGATTTCCTTGAACCAGCCACACACAAAGAGGTTGTAGACCTCCATGCTTTTCCTAGTTTTCATCTGTTTTTTCTTGTAGAATGATATCCGGAGCACAAGATAGTTTGATATGTCTGGGAACTCTACTAACAAATAATCCTTGATATCACTTGACAAATCTTTTTGATAAAGTATAGGGATCTATTCTATTGCATAGTTGTATGTTTTGCTTTTTCCAGGAAGATTTCAGCTGCACACTCAGAGAGTGTGTGTGTTGCTTGCACAACAACCTTTCTGGCGTGGTTGACCACCACTGTTTTTCACTTACGGGAAAAAGTCACCTGACAGAATATAACCAATATTCAATATAGGGCGGCATGGCTCGGTTGGTAGAGCAGCCGTGACAGCAACTTGAGGGTTCCGGGTTCGATCCCCGTTTGCGCCATTCTAGTCAGATCCGTTGTGTACCCACTTTCTCCCAGTGCCACCCACACTGGTTTGAATGTAATTTAGATAATGGGTTTCACTATGTAAAGGCGCTTTGAGTCACTAGAGAAAAGCGCTATATAAATATAATTCACTTCACTTCAAATTAGATGCATAGTTGCTTGGAATCTGCCAATAAGCCAATCTGTGACATAAGAGTTGTGTGGATGTGGTTACACAAATATTGTGTGTGTGCACGAATATAGTATATTTTGTGTTTTTTGACAAAAAGGGCATACAACATAAAAAAAAAACATGTTTTTAAATGGACAAAACCAAATTCCATGATGCCTTTCTCACTCACAGCACAACTGGTTTTATTCTTGTAGAGTTTTGCATTTGAAATAAGGCTGTGAAATGATTGTCCCTGGCAGAGGACTAAAACGCATTGCTGGGTCTCAGGTTTTTTTTTTTTTAACATTTAATGGACAACAATAGATAAATAGCTTATGCAGTGATTAAAGAAAAGGAAGACAAGTGTTGAATAAATAAATAAATTAATATTTAAATAAATAAAATAATGCTGCAGCTAATGATTATTCTTCTATCGATTAATCTATAGATTATTTTTTCGATTAATTGATTAATCCATAGATTATTTTTCGATTAATCTATAGATTATTTTTCCTTTTACCGATTATTTTTTTTATTTAAAATGAAGATGAAAAAATAAATGTAGGCCAGTTTTTTCAAAAGGCATGGCTTTTATTTACAAAAAAAAAGTATGGCCACTCAGTTAACATTGACAACAACATGACAAAATATTCTGTAACAATGTATCCTTCCATCCATTTTCTACCGCTTATTCCCTTCAGGGTCGCGGGGGTGCTGGAGCCTATCTCAGCTACAATCGGGCGGAAGGCGGGGTACACCCTGGACAAGTCACCACCTCATCGCAGGGCCAACACAGATAGACAGACAACATTCACACTCACATTCACAATGTAAACATTTAAAACTTTTAACATTTAACAAAATTAAAAGTAGCTTATTTGCTTTTTAATGTGCAAATATAAAAGTAAACATCCAGTGCAAATCTTAATATTCTGCAATAGTATAAGCATTTCAAAAGTAAAAGTATTTCTTATTTTGCTTTAAAATGTGCAAAAATAAAGATAAACATTCAGCACAAAAAAGTGCCAATCTAAATATTCTGGAGCACTGTAAACATTAAGTATTGCTTTTAAAATGTGCAAAATAAACATCCAGTCCAACACAGTACACAATAACCAATTGTATTCATTCCAGTGAGTGACTAACAGTTGTAATGAAGAAAGGTTAGCATGTCTATGTGCTCTGGGGTGAGGCTGCTTCTTTTCTTGTTTACAATATTCCCAGCAGCTGAAAATAGGCGCTCAGAAGGGGTCGATGTGGCTGGAACTGAGAGGTAAGACCGAGCCAGCATTGCCAGATTTGGAAACCTTGCCAACTAATTAACGTTAGCGTTAAAGAGGAGCGCGTCTTTGTAAACACTGAACAGGCACGCCAAACGCGCCTCTCAGAGCGAAACGGTGCTTTAGTTTATGAATTTACAACGCAGATACAAATGACACATTAATGTTTTTGTGTAATGATGACAACGTATACTCACGCGGACAATTGACTAGTTGATGGTGATGGCAAGAACGCTGTCGGGTGTTTTCTTTTCAAATGTTCGTTCATAGCCGTTGTGCTGCTATGGTAGGCCATTTCCGCTCGACACAGTGTGCATACAACAACATTATTAGGCCGTTTATTGAAATACTCCCACACTTTTGACAACTTTTGGCGTGCTTTTTTCCCCTCGCTCGCACCGCTCGCATCGTCTGCTTTGTGCACCGCCATGACGGTAGTGTGACGTAAATATGCGACGCGTCGACGCACAAAAACGGCGTCGACGTATTTACGTAACCGATGACGTCGACTACGTCGACGCGTCGTTTCAGCCTTAAAATAAAATACTATTTAAAATAATAAAAACAAATCTATTGTATTAATAAAAAAATAAACACAATTAAAACACAAAAAGACACTAAAGATGAGGGGTAATAAGTGATTTTGGTTATTCTTAGCTGGTGGCCATTTATAGCAGGGTTTTCCTAGTAGAAATGTGAAGATGAATCAGATGAAAGCTTTTTTAAGTAGTAGTGCCCCGATCTGGTATTGGTGTTGGATATCGGTATTAGATCGGCTTGAATCTAAAATCACCAATATCAGTGCTCCGATACTACTTGTGCAGAGCTGGACAGCCAGTTAATATCTAAATGTCCTCCAATTAGCACACAAGGCTGCTCTTTTCTTGTATTTTAGTGAAGTCATTTACAAAAGGTAAACATGGTAGGCTATAGGCTACTAGGAACTATCTGCAAAGAACAACATAACACACAAGCTAGACATAACTAATAATTAACAATATTGCAGTCTAAAACATGACATTTGTCAATACAAACACGTATAAACGATTATATGACTTACACATACAAAGTCTCCAAAGAAGCACTTTACAAAGTACCCAGTAACAAATGTGTCCGCATCATTCAACTTACTGCATGTCCATGTGACACAAAACAACAACAATTACCACACTACCTCAACCTAAAGACAGCATAAGGCCATTCCAGGGTGTTAATGATAAATAAGTTAGTGTTTTTCCGCACCTGCCATTGTATTCTGATTAATTTCACTTGATCAAAGCTTTTCCAACATTAACACAATACAGAATAATAATAGTATGTAAGATTTGTGCTGATATTTTGTCAGATCTGTATCGACCAATATGTGTCAAAACGAGGGTTTTTTCGCAAATTACTGCGAGAATTGTTCTCCCAGGATGCAAAAGGACTACTCTGGACAAGGCGTGCAGGTAAAAAATGATTTAATCTTGACTCAAAAAGTGAAAACAAAAAGGCGCACAAGGCGAAGACACAACTTAGCGCAGAATACAAAGGCTAATACTTAGGCAGAACTATGGACCTGAAACAAAAAAAAACTTGCTAACTGTGGCATGAATAAACAAAACTTACTTGGCATAGCATGAAGCGAACAATCGCATGAAAACAAGCATGAATCTGTGGCATGAAACGAGCATGAAACAATCAATACAGAGCATGAAAAGGACATCAACAGAGCAATGTCGCCAGGCCGACTAACTGGCAACGACAGGCTTAAATAGTCTCTTTGATTAGAGCCAGGTGCCTGTGTCACATGAGGCAGGTGAAACCAATGAGTCGCCATGGTGACCAAACAAGGGAGCGCAAAAACAGGAACTTTGGAGTCTTAAACAAACAGAAAATAACAAAAAACATGATCCAGACCACAGATCATGACAATAAGTAAAGCTCCAATAACGGTATTGTATCGGAAGTGGTAAAGTTGTATCGGGACACCCCTACAGTAGAATACTTTTATGTGAACAATGAAATATATTTCTCGGTTGCGAGTCATAATCGTGCAACAGTTCTTTGATTTCAGCAGTTAAATTAAGACATCTATTAAAGGCTCAGGAATTATTATTTGTTTTATTAGAACCTTAACCAATAGTTTACAATGTTAACATTTTTGACAATTTTTTAAAGTCTATCAGATACTGAATTTTGGGGTTTTATTTTTTGCGGCTCAGGCTCCTGCCGCCTCTCATTCATCTATACGCTCCTCTGAGCGCGCCGCTGGACACGCCCACACAAAATCTGAAATCAACACACCTAATGCTGATGAGGACTCTACTCCCTTCATAAGCCAGCGCGTCCTGCGTTCCAGTGCCAGAACGTAGCTACCTTTCTCAGTACTCGTTCCCCCATTTCCTGGTTTCGAGTTGTGTGTTTTATCTCCCTGAATTCCCTCTGGCTCTCTGGCCGACCTCTCGCCTGGACACAGACTTTGACACCTCGCTCCTGCCTTTGACCTCTCGCCTGCCCCACGGACCTCCGAGCTTGCCTTTCCCTCCCTGGACTTCCGCATCTCGCTCAACACACACCTTTAACAACTCCCGGTAACACTCAGTTAAACACAACACATAGTCACACCGTACTTATTTGGATTAATTACACCAGGGGTCACCAACGTGGTCGCCCGTAAGGACCAGATGAGTCGCCTGCTGGCCTGTTCTAAAAATAGCTCAAATAGCAGCACTTACCAGTGAGCTACCTCTATTTTTTAAATTGTATTTATTTACTAGCAAGCTGGTCTCGCTTTGCCCGACATTTTTAATTCTAAGAGAGACAAAACTCAAATAGAATTTGAAAATCCAAGAAAATATTTTAAAGACTTGGTCTTCACTTGTTTAAATAAATTCATAATTTTTTTTACTTTGCTTCTTATAACTTTCAGAAAGACAATTTTAGAGAAAAAAATACAACCTTAAAAATGATTTTAGGATTTTTAAACACATATACGTTTTTACCTTTTAAATTCCTTCCTCTTCTTTCCTGACAATTTAAATCAATGTTCAAGTAAATTTATTTTTTTTATTGAAAAGAATAATAAATACATTTTAATTTAATTCTTCATTTTAGCTTCTGTTTTTTCGACAAAGAATATTTGTGAAATATTTCTTCAAACTTATTATGATTAAAATTAAAAAAAAAAAAATCTGGCAAATCTAGAAAATCTGTAGAACCAAATTTAAATCTTATTTCAAAGTCTTTTGAATTTCTTTTAAAATTTTTGTTCTGGAAAATCTAAAAGAAATAATGATTTGTCTTTGTTAGAAATATAGCTTGGTCCAATTTGTTATATATTCTAACAAAGTGCAGATTGGATTTTAACCTATTTAAAACATGTCATCAAAATTCTAAAATCAATCTTAATGAGGAAAAATTACTAATGATGTTCCATGAATTCTTTTTTAAATTTTTTCAAAAAGATTGGAATTAGCTAGTTTTTCTCTTCTTTTTTTCGGTTGAATTTTGAATTTTAAAGAGTCGAAATTGAAGAAAAACTATGTTTCAAAATTTAATTGTCATTTTTTTCGTGTTTTCTCCTCTTTTAAACCGTTCAATTAAGTGTAAATATAATTAATTATTAATAATAACATAGAGTTAAAGGTAAATTGAGCAAATTGGCTATTTCTGGCAATGTATTTAAGTGTGTATCAAACTGGTAGCCCTTCGCATTAATCAGTACCCAAGAAGTAGCTCTTGGATTCAAAAAGGTTGGTGACCCCTGAATTACACACTCCACTTCCTTGTGTTTAATAAACATGTCTCATACTATCCACGCCCCTGTCTTCTTCTCCATAGTACTTTCACAGTATTAGCTATAAACAGTAATCATCAACATTGTTACGAAATGCAAAAATAACTATTTCACATTGATGTAGTGACGAGAAAGTTGTGTTGCCGCTTGAGAAGCACTGGCTTAGACCGAGACGCTTCCAACCCTGCAAAACCTCATTTGTCATTTGTAGCTTATGACATCACAGCCATATTCCTGCATATGCAATCCAAAGAGTGCCGCACACAAACATATTCATAGCTATCTAACATAAGCAGAGCAGAAGGCGACACAGCAGAAATGACAGAGAGGCAAAAAAGTAGCAAGATCCTGAGTTTGCGAGTTGCCTGTGGGTTTGACGGCAGAGGAAAAGTGGCAGAACTGATGAATAGCCATGAAATGATGACACACAAACTCATTTCTTCTCAAGTATGGGGTTTCCCTTTCAACACCTCCCACCCATGCTCCCCACTCCTCTCCACCTGCTTTCCCATGTTAACGTTGTGACTAATCCTGCGAGTGCTCCTCTCAGCATGCACCAGGAACAAAGCCACTGCAGACTCCTGCAGGAAAGCGCTCAACCACAATCACGCCGAAGTGACATACACAAACGGACAGAAGGAGCAGGCACTCTGCCCGCATGACGGAGGAAGCCAAGTCGTGGTGGCTGCTAGCTGGAGGCTGCGCGCACACCACTGTGAGACTGCGCTTAGCAGAGTGCCTGGCATTTTCCGTCTGCAAAGAGACAAACAAAAATAAGAAATCCTGCTACGGAGCACGACAATTGCAGTGCATTTTTGACTCCGCGGTGACTCATGTAAAAGACTGGTTGAAACAAATGGAATGAATAATTGGTGTCTGCTTTGTGTTTCTGTTCCTGTTAGTGGAGTTGTTACTCACGCACACAAACTCACGATGATGTAGTATTGCATGGGTTGGCAACCTTTACTATCAAAACAGCCATTTTGGCCCCTCTTCCACAAAAGAAAAGTAGTCTGGAGCTTATCCCCGCTTATCATTTTCAATCTTTTTTTGGATTGTACCTGTTACAAGGCACATTATTTGCCATTGCGCTTAAAAAGTGCAACAACATATGTTTACAGTCAACCCGTCCAAGAAACGGAAATACACATATACACTATCCAGAGGAGGGTGGGCGGAAAGAGAAAAAAGCCACTTCCAAAGTTTGCTCCTATCGTGGGCTGGGGGGGAAAAAAACTTAGCAAACATAAGCACACATTACCACATACAAACGCAATACAACAGACAGAAGTTTGCAAGTTAAGCCTACTTTGAAATAAATGATTACTGTTTACTGCGTTCAAAGAACTCCGGCTTATTAGTGATTCCCAGAGCCTAAAAAAAGTCTGCGGGCTATAAAGTGTTTTCTACTCAGGCTCCAGTACTCTGGAATGTCCTACCGGTAACAGTTAGAGATGCTACCTCAGTAAAAACAATTCAGTCCCATCTTAAAACTCATTTGTGTACGCTAGCCTTTAAATAGACCCCCCTTTTAGACCAGTTGATCTGCCGTCTCTTTTCTGCTCTGCCCCCCTCTCCTGCGTGGAGAGTTTATTAGGTAAACACAGATGTAGCGCTAGCTGTTCAAAGTCGGGACCCGGGGTGGACCACTCATCTGTGCATCAGTTGGGGACGTCTCTGGGCTGCTGACTTGTCTCCACTCAAGATGATCCCCTGCTGGCCCCACTATGGACTGGACTCTCACATTACTATTAACTAGATCCACTCGACGTCCATTGCACCGGTCGCCTGGGGGGTGGGGGTCCCCACATCTGCGGTCCCCTCCAAGGTTTCTCATTGTATCCCATTGGGTTGAGTTTTTTCTGCCCTGATGTAGAATCTGAGCCGAGGATGTCATTGTGGCTTGTGCAGCCCTTTGAGACACTTGTGATTTATGGCTATATAAATAAACTTTGATTGACTGATTGATTTAAAATATGCTGAGTGCTTGTTTTTAAAATATCTTTCAGGGTTTGGGATGTATTCATGGTCAGCTTTGGTGATGTGCGACCACTGCTTTCCTTTCTGATTAGGGTTGCGTGATATAAACAATATACGATATATCCATCCATCGATCCATTTTCTACAGCTTGTCCCGTTCGGGGTCGCTGGGGGTGCTGGAGCCTATCTCAGCTATATAAATTATATACATTTGGCCGACGATACAGCTTTCAATACTAACGTTCTATTGTCATCTCGCGCCAGAAATTGTTTTTTATAAAGCCTGAGACTGTTTGGAGCCACTCTTTTTGCATCTATATTCAGCACATTTGGAAGGGACGTGCCAACTGGCAGAGTTACAGTCATTGTAGCGAGAAGGAGGCGATCAGTGCAATGACATACGATAGAGAGAGACAATCTGATACGGCACGCACCGCTAAACGCACCTACACGCTCCGCTTCTGTGTGCAATCAGTGATCAACACACCTGCCTTTGATGAGACTCCACGCCATAAGAGCCAGCGTGTCCTAAGATCCAGTGCTAGAACGTAGTTCTCTGTTTATAGAAAGCTATCACGTCTCTAGCTCCTCTCCTTGTGTACTCGCTCTCAGTGTCCTTCCGCCCTTGTGCTCATTTGTCTCGTCTTTTTCCTTGTCCTGCAGTATCTCCTCCGCCTCCTTGGATTCGAGCTGTGTGCCTCGCTTTCCTGGACTCCCCCCTGGATCTTGACTGCCTTCCCGGATCTCGACCGCTCTCTTGGACACGGACTCTGATGCCTCTGTCCTGCCCGCAGACCTTTTGCCTGTCTCACGGATTTCCCAATCAGCCTCGCCCTACTGGACTTCCTGATTCTGATCAACACGCACCTACAACACTTGCTGGTAACATTTCCTAGTAAAACGCTTCACATAGTCATGCGACCACACACATAGTAGCATACACACTCCACCGCATCATCAAGGTTAATAAATACGCCTTGTGCTATTTCTACCTCTGTGCCGTCCATACTTGCCAACCTTGAGACCTCCGATTTCAGGAGGTGGGGGGTGGGGGTCATGGTCGGGGGTTGGGCGGGGGGCGTGTTTGGGGGCGGGGGGCGTGGTTGGGGCGTGGTCAAGAGGGGAGGAGTATATTTACAGCTAGAATTCACCAAGTCAAGTATTTCATATATATATATATATATGTACATCCTGACAATATGCAAACAAAACTGTGTTTAGATAATTGATACTTCAAACTTGCATAAATAAATCTTAAGGAATATAACATAACTTGGCTTCTGAGAGCTTCAAAATATAATGAATAAAATGCTAAAGTTGTTGATAAACAAGCAATTATTTTAACAATTAAATATCCATCCATCCATCCATCCATTTTCTACCGCTTATTCCCTTCGGGGTCGCAGGGGGCGCTGGAGCCTATCTCAGCTACAATCGGGCGGAAGGCGGGGTACACCCTGGACAAGTCGCCACCTCATCGCAGGGCATAATTAAATATGGTCATTTTAAATGAATTATTATGATAATTTGTTAATAATATGTTTATTTTAATGTATAATTCTATAGCTGGATGTAATAAGGAGTCAGAAAAATACAAATAAAAATACAATTCATTTTGATGTTTTTAGCAAACTATAGTAAAAATGTATTTTTTATTTTTATTTTTTATTAATAAATATATCCATTTGTAGGTAAAATAAACATAATAATACAATTTATCTCTAGTCTGGATGATTTAGTTCTTGTCACCCTGTTGTCCTCCCGTCTCTTCCCCGAGGATGGCTCCATGAGCTGGGCAAACGCCTGGAGATGCCCTACGTCAACAACACGGTCGGCGGCCCGTCGGTGCGCAGCTCGTACATCGCCGCCCTCTACTTCACCCTCAGCAGCCTGACCAGCGTCGGCTTTGGCCACGTGTGCGCCAACAGGGACGCCGAGAAGATCTTCTCCATCTACACCATGCTCATCGGCGGTATGCCGGACGCCTCGTATGGAATAACGTGATTGGGCAGGCATGCTGTTTATATCGTGGGAAAGAGGACGTGAAAACAGGCTGTCCTCACTCAGGTCCGCATGGAGCTGGAGGGGGCGTGGCCTCCAGCTCCGGCTGAAAATCGGGAGATTTTCGGGAGAATATTTGTCCTGGGAGGTTTTTGGGAGAGGCGCTGAATTTCGGGAGTCTCCCGGAAAATTCGGGAGGGTTGGCAAGTATGGTGCCGTCTCCTTCCCCCGTCGAACATAAAACAATCCTTTGTGTTGGTGTCCACATATTTGGACTGTCAGAAAATAAAAATAGTAAATGTATCTTCTATCCAGCAATTCCATATATGAGCTGCTGCATGACGAATTGGAGTCAGCGGTCACCCCAAAACATCAATAAATTTCCTGTATAAAAACACTTCTTGCGACATTGCATCATTTTGCATCATTCCAGTGCACCATTCCCGTTAGTGCCGGCGTCTACCAGAGTGCACCTTCGGTGTGGTAAAACATGAACTCCATCTTAAATCGCACTGGAAGAACTTCTAATATCCCAGAAAGGTGGCACAGTTTATAGTTGTGTGCTGCATGCTCTACAACATAGTAATACACCACAGGCGGTATCACACACACATTTTATTTTTAATTAAAAAAAATCGGTATAATCACACTTTTGAATTCTGAGTAATCACTATTAATCACAGTAAATAACTTGCTTGCAGAACTCAAATTAACTTTAAAAAGACCCAACTATTTAGAAACAAATGCAATTTTATTGTCACACAGGGGCATATTTACACATTTGGGGGCCCACGGCAAACCTAGTCATCGGGGTCCACAAAACAAAAACAGCATGGCGATTTATGTTTTATGTTTATTTATGACGTTGTTAGAAACTACCAAGCGAGCTGCACATTAAAGCTTGGTGAGCTGAACACTTTTACTGTAATTGACAGGAAGTTCAGGGGCGCCGAAAAGGGGGGGTAAAGGAGACGGATTCTAGGGGCCCATGATGGAGGGGGGCCCAGAGAGGCCCCTAATGATGATGAAATTATAATACAGAAAAAATAATGACACTAAGTTATTAACTAACATATGGTAATGATAGTCAAAAATACCATTAAAATGCATAATTGTATGTAAAATAGCATCAAAAAATGTTGCCGTGTTGGGGGCCCTGTAAAGATTCTTTTCATGGGGCCCAAAATCCCTAGCGGCGCCCCTGAGGAAGTTAGTAATATAAATCAACATTTAATAAAGTGTGAGCCATTTTTTTCGGAGATCATTATTTTGTTGGCGCAATTTGACCGGATGTGAAGCATAGCGCTATTATTGTAAAGGGCGGCTGTGTGTGACTGGTGGGAAAAAGAGACTCTCGAGTTCCTACATCCTACCAGACCCTCAGCTACAATAGTTTATCACTTGGAGCGCTTCAATACTCACACATTTGTGATGGCAAGCATCACTCTTCACTTGCATCCTGCACTGACAGTGGTGGCATGCCAACAGGTTTATTTTGGTCTGTCTTCCTGAATTCCACGTGCAGTAACATGGAATTATGCACTGCGTGACAAGGGAGCTGTTGAAAACATGTTCATGTATTTTGAAGCGCACACATTAAGACAAAAAAGAATTGTTTTCAATAAAATAGGTGAAGTGAATTATATTTATGTAGGGCTTTTTCTCTAGAGACTCAAAGTGCTTTACATAGTGACACCCATTATCTTCATCTGAGTGATTAGGATGGCAAAGGCTGGAATGGAACTTGGAACCCTCAAGTTGCTGGCACGATTACAACTTTATTAATATTTTTTTATGGAAACCTCAGGACCCAAGACAACTGCCTGTGTTTGACTTGCCAGAGGAAGCCTGAGCGTCAAGGGACCTCCAGTATTAGCGTCTTTGTTTCATTCTTGAACAATGCACTACTCTCCAGCTAGGTGGCAGCACATGCTTAAGTAATCCTTATTATCCTTTAAAGTTTCATAGTCATTAGAGCAGTACTTCTTATATAGTGGGGTGGGCGTGATAAGGTGTCAGGGGTTGGGGGGGGTTGAAAACAATACAAAGGTCATCATTAGGTACTGGCAACTCATAGAGTGGTTTGTTCGGATAAATAAATAAATATTATCCGGTTTTCAATCGTATATTTCAATTTAGGGAAGGCTTGAAAAAATTGAGAACCACTGGCCTTATGGTAAGTCCCCCCTTGGTCATGTTCTGTATGTTTTACTTGAATGCACGTCATTTATTTGCTCAAAATGTGTATTTATATTGAGGGACGGCGTGGCGAAGTTGGTAGAGTGGCTGTGCCAGCAATCGGAGGGTTGCTGGTTACTGGGGTTCAATCCCCACCTTCTACCATCCTAGTCAAGTCCGTTGTGTCCTTGGGCAAGACACTTCACCCTTGCTCCTGATGGCTGCTGGTTAGCGCCTTGCATGGCAACTCCCGCCAACAGTGTGTGAATGTGTGTGTGAAAGGGTGAATGTGGAAATAGTGTCAAAGCGCTTTGAGTACCTTGAAGGTAGAAAAGCGCTATACAAGTATAACCCATTTATTATTTATAAGCACACCAGTCGGAGTCTCCTCACTCCTCCTCTTTGCACTGTTGTATGCAATGAGCTGATCACAGGAACCGCCAGACGAGGGAACAGATTTAGAAGTAGATTTAATGAGGCGCTGGCCCAAGTAATTGCCTTTTCATCGATAAATCCTTGACCCAGACAGTGTCCCTCTCTCTACGTCTTCACCCCCTCAGGGATAGATGTCATGGTGCAAAGGTGAAAGGTTAAAAACATTTTCATAAGAATCCTTCGGGGTGAAAAAACGCCATACTTTCTGCGTCCCAATTTTTCCTTAAACTCATACCTACAGATGCGTTTTTTGCTGTTGTTTTTTTTTCAGGGACTGACTATTTTAAGTATAAGCCAATTTGGAATGCGCCTGCGACAGTGTGAATAATTATTCCGCTTCTTTTTTTTCCATCAGGCTTTTGAACCACAGCATCCTGCATTAGTGTCGCGGTGCAACCGGCGGTGCCGCAGCACCGTAGCGAGCCATTCAGCTGGATGGCGAAGCAATGCAAAACATGAAAGACCTGCTCTTATGTCATCCCAGTCAGGGAGGAGAAACTTGTTCGTACGCATTGAAATCCTTCTGCCGCTTTGATCTATAAATGCAAAGCGCCCAACATGTCTTATTGCGGCCATATAAAGCTGCAAATCAAGCGCGTGTGCAGGCAGGGGGGTAAAATAAAAAAAATAAATGTGATCTGAGGATCAAGCTGGGGATGAAATCCAAGGTGCTTTATCTGGAGGCAGCCCATTGGTTTTTTTCCGGGTCTGGGAGTTATTTGTTTGCTCAACCAGGTTCACAGCCTCTCTCTCTCTCTCTCTCTCTCTCTCTCTCTCTCTCTCTCTCTCTCTCTCTCTCTCTCTCTCTCTCTCTCTCAGTCTCTTTCTCTCTCTATCTCTCTCTCTCAGTCTCATTCTCTCTCTCTCACTATGAATCTTTACTCCTCTGGAGGAGAAATAATTAATTTGTCTGAGCTGCTCTTAACCCAGGCCTGCATGTCAGCAAGAAGCACACACACACACACACACACACACACACACACACACACACACACACACACACACACACACACACACACACACACACACACACACACACACACACACACACACACACACACACACACACACACACACACACGCACACACACACACACGCACACACACACACACACACACACACACACACACACACACACACACACACACACACATTCTTGTATATGTTACCTTCTTGACACCACCGAAAAATGCCTACCTTTGATTGATTGATTGATTGAGACTTTTATTAGTAGGTTGCACAGTGAAGTACATATTCCATACAATTGACCACTAAAGGGTAACACCCGAATACGTTTTTCAACTTGTTTAAGTCGGGGCCCACTTAAATTGATTCATGATACAGATATATACTATCAGATTAATACTATCATCGTAATACAGTCATCACTAGGGATGATGTTTGATAAGAAATTATCGAGTTCGAGCCTATTATCGAATCCTCTTATCGAACCAATTCCTTATCTATTCTCTTATCGAGTCCAGATAGGTTGTATATGGAAAAAAACACACAATATTTGGTTTAACAAAAGCTCACTTTTATTATATAAGAAAAAAATAAAATCTAATAAATAAATAAATATTGACTGTTACCCCCCTAAAATGTTTTAAATAAATTAAATAAATATTGACTGTTGTTACCCAAAGTATATTAAGTGGGATTTTTCAGAAAAACAAATATATACAGTAACACAAAACAACCTGTCTCTGTGATCACTATAGGTATATAAATAATAATATAGTGTTAAATAAAATCAGTCCCTTGGGCACAAAACTTAAAATAATACAGCTCTCCAAAAAGTTCACTTCTGCTGCTATTTGACATAACTGTTTGTTATGATGCTTTGACATTTTTGCACTTTATTTCTTTATTAAAAGAAAATTCAATGAAGAGAAACGTTGTTTGTAAATGTGGTTACAATGCTAAAAAATGAAAAGTTAAAGCTAAAAAACGAAATACACTTTATTGAGTTAAATTATTTCTTTATAGGGAGAAAGATGTGATGTTATGAGCTAGGGAATATAACAACTACACTACCCAGCATTCCACGGGAGTGACGACCAAGCGCGGTAGCCCCGAAAAGTGTTGTTGCATGTCGCCACCGGCAGCTAAGAGTTGAGTTTATAAGCACGCTGTGAAAGTAAGTTGGTAGAGTGGCTGTGCCAGCAATCGGAGTGTTGCTGGTTACTGGGGTTCAATTCCCACCTTCTACCTTCCTAGTCACGTCCGTTGTGTCCTTGGGCAAGACACTTCACCCTTTGCCTCTGATGGCTGCTGGTTAGCGCCTTGCATGGCAGCTCCCTCCATCAGTGTGTGAATGTGTGTGTGAATGGGTAAATGTGGAAATAGTGTCAAAGCGCTTTGAGTACCTTGAAGGTAGAAAAGCGCTATACAAGTATAACCCATTTATCATTTATTTATAAGAACTCAGCCAACACGCCTCGTCTGCATTATTTATAATTAGACAGACAACACATATATAGTGTGATTTTGTTTTGTTTACAAGGAAAGAAAAACAAAAGTTAAAAAAGGGAGATATGTTGTATATATATGTATGTGCTGCGGTTGTTTTAAGAACGTTGCGACAGCTGCCGTAAAGGAGGTGCGTTGCTAGCCTGTTTGCTATGTTTCCGGTTAGTCGTAAAAGTGTTCGTCATGTGTTTGTACCCTGCTCAAATCTCTCAGTAAAGTTATTCATTGGATTATACCTTTTCTTTTGAACTTTATTACACCTTGTAGCGAGGTCCATTGTTTTTCCTGCTTTCCCTATCTGTGCCTAATGACTGAGCTACGTGACGTCATTTCTTGTGATGTCTCAAGGGGCATTCTGGTCGGGACGGGATTCGTTCCGAGGGATTTGAATAAAGAACCAACTCTTTTTCTTTACTATAGTGGTCTCGATAACGGGTACCGGTTCTCAAAAAGGGATTCGAGTCCGAGGACTCTGTTCTTTTCTTATCGAACAACCGGGAAAACCGGTTTCGAGTATCATCCCTAGTCATCACACAAGATAATCACATTGAATTATTTACATTATTTACAATCAGGGGTGTGGAGGGGGAGGAGGGGTTGGATATGGACAGCAAGTTAGTTTAGTTTAGTCTTTATTTGAAGGGACAATGCACAGAAACATTAAGCTCAAAGACGGATATGTTCTGTACCAGATTATAGCTAAATAGCTAATTTACGTCTGCAGTCCCTGGCTACCTAAATTAAAGGGATACAAAAATCATGCAATAAAATTATGACAATAAAAACATACTATAGCATGTTTTTAAATTAAGAAAAGTCATAAAATGCCCTTTCATGTACACATACTTAATATACAATACAACCACACCTCATTTACATCATCACACAAAGACAATACATGCTTTTGTTCACATCTGTCATCATTTGTAAAAACAACCATGCTTTTAACAGACACACCTCACAATTTACAATAAAAATGCACTCACGGATAAATATAATACACATTAGGTTGATGTGTCAAACATAATGCCCACCTTAGTGACCGTGTGAGCAGCTTTGATTGCTCCAAAGCCACCTTTTAACTTCAATTGTGAATGAAGAGTAATCTGTTAGACTTTTCAAGTTTGTTGTGAGGTCGTTCCATTCCTTTATGGCTTTATAAGAAAAGGCTGATTGTGCAAAAGAGGTTTTACATCTGGGTACGCTACACTGCCCCCTGGTGGAGCTCGTGTGTTTCTAGTTGTCACAGCAGATGTAAACTGGACAAAGTGCTTAAGTGGCGCTGGTGCAGTGTTATTTAGGATTCAATGGGCCATTCTATTAATGCTAATCTTTGAATGTTAGCTAAATTTAACAATCTATATTTTTGGAGAACTAAACAGTGATGGTGGTGTTGTGGTTTTCGGTCAAGGATTTTGAGGGATTGTTTGTGCAAAGTTTCCAATGGCCTCAGTGTCATTTTGCTTGCCTGCGACCAACATGTTATACAATAATAAAAACGAGACATAATCATTGCATTAAAATAAGTTTGAGCTGCCTCCAGTGTTAATGAATTCCTGATACATTTGAACGTTTTTATGTTGTATTTAAGACTCTGGCACATCTGTTTGATATGTTTTTTAAAGCCAAGTGTTGGCTCTAAAATGACACCCAGGTAACGATATTCACTAACATTTTGTATTATTTCCTTATTAACCGTTATATTTGGAAAGGATGACAATTTATATTTGTTTACAAAATACATTGTTGCAGTTTTCTTAAAGGCCTACTGAGATGATTTTTTAAAATTTAAACGGGAATAGCAGATCCATTCTATGTGTCATACTTGATCATTTCGCGATATTGCCATATTTTTGCTGAAAGGATTTAGTAGAGAAAATCGACGATAAAGTTCGCAACTTTTGCTCGCTGATAAAAAAAGCCTTGCCTGTACCGGAAGTAGCGTGACGTCACAAGCGGTAGTGCTGCTCACAATTCCCGTTGTTTACAATGGAGTGAGAGAGATTCGGACCGAGAAAGTGATGATTACACCATTAATTTGAGCGAGGATGAAAGATTCATAGATGAGGAACGTTACAGTGAATGACTTGAAAGGCAGTGATGGACGTATCTTTTTTCGCTCTGACCGTAACTTAGGTACAAGCTGGCTCATTGGATACCACACTCTCTCCTTTTTCTATTGTGGATCACAGATTTGTATTTTAAACCATTTTAGATACTATATCCTCTTGAAAATGAGAGTCGAGAACGCGAAATGGACATTCACAGTGACTGAACATGTAAATACACGATTAATAATTCAGCTTTGCGAAGCTAAAGAAATAGAAGCTAACCTAGCTACGTAGCCAACTTCATAGCAGCAGTCTCAAATGCAGATAGAAACTAAATTTAAAAAAAAAACTGACTGGATGGATAGACAGAAGACCAATAATACTATTAAACCATGAACATGTAAATACACGATTAATAATATTCCGCTTGGCGAAGCTAAAAAAACAGAAGCTAACCTAGCTGCGTAGCCAACGCTATAGCATCAGTCTCAAATGCAGATAGAAACTAAATAAAAAAAACCCTGACTGGATGGATAGACAGAAGATCAATAATACTATTAAACCATGAACATGTAAATACACGATTAATAATATTCCGCTTGGCGAAGCTAAAAAAACAGAAGCTAACCTAGCTGCGTAGCTAACTTAGATGCGGCGGCGGGCGTTGTACGCTTTTGACGACACCCCGGCCGCCATCAGAGTCGGCAAGAAACATATATTTCCCCAAAGTTACGTACGTCACATGCACATATCGACACGCACGTACGGGCAATCGATCAAATGTTTGGAAGCCAAAGCTGTACTCACGGTAGTGCGTCTGTTATCCTGCTCAAAACACAACACAACCTCCTGGTGTTGGTGTTGCTGTAGTCCGCTGCTCCACCGGCTCCAACTTTCTTATTTGCAGTCTCCATTGTCCATTAAACAAATTGCTCAATCGCTTTATTAACAAGCGGTAACTGGTTGTAGTTCAAAAAGTAACGCACACACATACACGAGCTGCTGTTAGCCAAAAGTCACGATCACACACACTCAAGTTCTCCGCCAACTCACTCGCGCATGCGCGTTCCCCAAACCCTTAAAGACAGTACACTAATGCAAATATCACGGATATTAACAGTATTGTACTTAGCCGCTAAGACACCGATCGATCCCACCTACAACGTTCTTCTTTGCAGTCTCCATTGTTCATTAAACAAATTGCAAAAGATTCAGAATACTGTGGAATTTTGTCAAAGAAAACAAGAGGCTTTTCTATCGGGTCCGATGGGGTACAACCACTTCCGTTGCTTTTGTGACGTCACGCGCATAAATCATATCCAAAGGAGTTTTTCAACCGGAAGTGTGGCGGGAATTTTAAAATTGCACTTTATAAGTTAACCCGGCTGTATTGGCATGTGTTTCAATGTTAAGATTTCATCATTGATGTACAAACTATCAGACTGCGTGGTTGGTAGTAGTGGCTTTCAGTAGGCCTTTAATGTTTAATGTAAGACAAGAGTCATGTAGCCATCTTGCCACCTTCTCCATGGCTGCTGTAAGTTTTCTGGCAACCGTTTCAGCGTCCTTTCCCCAAGTATAAATAACCGTGTCATCTGCATACATCTGGATATTTACATCCTCACATACAGATGGCAGGTCGTTTATGTACATGGAGAAAAGAAGAGGGCCGATATTAGAGCCTTGTGGCAGGCCAATATCAGTAGCAGTGAAACTGGATGTTGTGTTATCAATACGGACACATTGGGTCCGACCAGATAGATATGACATAATGAAGGCCAGAGTATCTGTCGACAGTTTAAAAGATGTTAATTTTGTAAGTAACGTGGGGTGACTGACTGTATCGAATGCCTTGCGGAGGTCTAAGAATATTGCTCCAACTACACCTCCATTATCAAGGTTTTGTTTGATTGTTTCTAGTAGAAGGCAACATGTAGTAGTGGACATAGAGAGAGAGAGAGAGAGAGAGAGAGAGAGAGAGAGAGAGAGAGAGAGAGAGAGAGAGAGAGAGAGAGAGAGAGAGAGAGAGAGAGAGAGAGAGAGATCAGAAGGCATAAGAAAAAGTATCTGCATTTGATTGTTTACATTTGATTATTAGCAATCTGGGGAGGGTGTTAGTTTAGGGTTGTAGCTGCCTGGAGGTGAACTTTTATTGCAGTTTTGAAGGAGGATAGAGATGCCCTTTCTTTTATACCTGTTGGGAGCGCATTCCACATTGATGTGGCATAGAAAGAGAATGAGTTAAGACCTTTGTTAGTTCGGAATCTGGGTTTAACGTGGTTAGTGGAGCTCCCCCTGGTGTTGTGGTTATGGCGGTCATTTACGTTAAGGAAGTAGTTTGACATGTACTTCGGTATCAGGGAGGTGTAGTGGATTTTATAGACTAGGCTCAGTGCAAGTTGTTTAACCCTGTCCTCCACCTTGAGCCAGCCCACTTTGGAGAAGTGGGTAGGAGTGAGGTGGGATCTGGGGTGGAGGTCTAGAAGTAACCTGACTAGCTTGTTCTGGGATGTTTGGAGTTTAGATTTCAGGGTTTTGGAGGTGCTAGGGTACCAGGAGGTGCATGCGTAATCGAAAAAGGGTTGAACGAGAGTTCCCGCCAGAACCCTCATGGTGCTTTTGTTGACCAGAGAGGAGATTCTGTAGAGAAATCTCGTTCGTTGGTTAACCTTTTTTGTTCAAGTTAAAGTTAAAGTACCACTGATAGTCAGGACCACCCTTTCTAGATATATAAATAGTTGTATTTACCACATTAATAATATATACATACTATGCAAATATAAAAAAGGTAAGCTTTTAGTTACGTATTTGGGGGGGAATTTTTTGTTTGTAATTGGTTTTTAATCTTCATTATTTACCTTAAGTTATTACAGTATGTCTCTTGTGGAGCATCACAATACCTCCGAACAGGTGAGACTGGGCAGAGGGCCAGCCATCACAGTGAAAGCATGCACCAGGAGGTCAAACTACGCCACTCTTTAGGTGTGGTCATTGAAGGCAAGTACATCCCTAATTTTATCCTCAATCAGGCTGAGGTGTGGCCACCTGCCCCAAGGCAGCTGTGACAGGTTGGCAATCACTGTGTTGGAGTTAAATAGCACCTCGGTGTTTGACTCATGGTGTGGCTGGCTCCCTGCTGGGAAAGGTCTGCTTCCATCGGGCGGTAAGTGTGTTGCTCCACTGAAATATAGTTTGTAAATTAGTCTGCTAAATGTGTAAGATGTTTGATTCATTGAATGCTGGGATTTATTTAACTTTGCACTGATCAGTTTCTTTGCTATGTTCCAGGCAATTTAGGAGACATGAAAAAGACTTGGAAAAAGTGACAATTTGTTTGTTTCAATGGAAGCCCCAATCGGGAAGAACTTTAAGTTAACCTTTATTCAGAAAAACTGACTGAATAAAACAAGGCTGCGGCGTTTGAACTTTAAACAAAACTGTCTCTGGGAGGTTGGTTTGTGATCGCACATCACAAATTGGTGGAGAATGCAGGTATAGAAGACCCTCCCCAACCACAGTATGGAGCAAGCAGTAATGGCGCTTTTGCAAAGCCAGGCGGAGTTGCAGAATGCGATGAAGGAACTGCTCAAGATGGTCGACAAAGACGAAGCAGTGGTTCGAGCCCCGGGGGGAGTCCTCACCAAACAAGGCCCCGAGGACGACGTTGAAGCCTATTTGGAGCTCTTTGAGCGCACTGCTACAAGGGAGCGATGGCCACCCGGTGAGTGGGCAGGAATAATTGCCCCGTTCCTCATTGGGGAGGCCCAGCACGCCTGCCGTGACCTGCCAGCAGAGGACGCACGAGACTACCCCAAGCTCAAGGCCGCCATATTAGCAAGCCATGGGTACAGCCTACCAGCTAGGGCTCAGCGATACCACGCCTGGGCCTACTGTGCCAGCCAGCCGCCCAGGGCCCAGCTCGCAGAGCTGCTACGTCTTACCAAGGGCTGGCTGATGAGTGGCGGGGAGACACCCTGGATCCAAAGATTGGTGATTGATCGGTGTATTCGAGCTTTTCCGCCCGATGCTAGAAAGTATGCTGCGCAGGTGAGCCCCACCTCCCTGGATTCTCTGGTAGCTCTGTTGGAGAACTACCAAGTTAGCAACGAGATGCTCCGAACCACCAGAGCTGAGCCAAGCCGCCCCACCCCTGCTGAAAGGATGGGTCGTGAGCGCCGGCGATCTCCGCCCCATACTCCTCCACGTAATTCCCCAAGGGATAGTAACCCACCGGAAAGGTGGGCCCGGCCCCCCAGAAGGTGCTATGTCTGCGGGCGAGAAGGCCACATCTCCTGGGCCTGTCCGGAGCGGGACCGAGACGTCTCAATGCCGTCTGCCGCCAGCTCGGGTGCCCACCGACCTTGCTTGCACACCGGGGACACCGGCCGACCCCATGCCTCCCTGCCGGTGCGGGTGGGAGGTACCGACGCCCATGCCCTGATTGATTCTGGCAGCGTCGTCACCTTGGTGAGGGCTGACTACGCTGGTCCTGTCGGCTCAGACACCGTCCCGGTCACCTGCGTCCATGGTGATGTCCGCCATTATCCGGTCAGTCATATCCGGGTCCAGACCCCCCGTGGAGACGCCGTTGTGGCTGCTGGAGTGGTCCCCAACCTACCTGTCCCTCTGCTGATAGGCACGGATTGTGTCCTCTTCCAGCGGTATTGGAACCCAGGCCGCCGCCGCCCACATCTTCCCCGACAAACAAGACGCCGGGACCGGCGCCCCGCAGCCTCGACCCCGCGGACCGCATTCCCCACCTTCCGAGCACCTAGAGGAACCTCACCAGGAAGTGGAGCATCTGAGAGAGACGCCAGTGGGGGAGAGACCCCTCCAGCCAGTGAAGACCCCTTCTCTGAGTTCCCGCTCATGCCGGTCGAGGGGAATCCACCTCAAGGCGAGTACGCCACAGCCCAATGGGCTGACCCGAACCTGGAAATGGCCCGCCAAAGCATCGCCACCATAGACGGTCAACTGGTCGCCGGGGTGAGTGGGGTGTCTTATCCTCATTTTTTGGTAAAAGCGGGTCTGTTGTACCGAAGTGAAAAAACTAAGGGGGGGGAAGTTGTCGAACAACTATTAGTGCCGAAAAGTTTTGTCACCCGGGTGTTGTACCTCGCTCACTCCCACCAATTAGGGGCTCATCTGGGAGCCCAGAAGACTTACGACCGAGTGGTTGCACGTTTTTATTGGCCTGGGGTGAAACGAGCCGTCGAGGACTTTTGTCGCACATGTCCGGAATGTCAAAAAGCGGCACCGCGGCCCTTTCTCCGGAATCCCCTCATACCCCTTCCTATTATTGAGACGCCATTTTCACGGATAGCTATGGACATTGTGGGGCCGTTGCCAAAATCGTCTCGTGGACACCGCTATATACTTGTCATTGTCGATTATGCAACCCGATACCCCGAGGCCATTCCCTTGCGTGTTGCTACAGCCAAGAATGTTGCCCATGAACTACTCATGCTTTTTAGCCGGGTTGGAATAGCAGACGAGGTTTTGACGGACCAGGGTACCTGTTTTATGGCCCGTGTAATGACAGCGTTGTATAAATGGCTTAAGATAAAACAGATAAGAACCTCCGTCTATCACCCACAAACTAACGGACTAGTGGAACGCTTTAATTCAACCTTGAAGACAATGTTAAGGAAACTGGTTGAAATTGACGGGAAAGACTGGGACCAATTAATTCCTTATGTACTGTTTGCTATTCGTGAAGTGCCACAAGCCTCTACAGGTTTTTCCCCTTTTGAGCTGCTCTACGGGCGGAATCCACGGGGTCTGCTGGACCTCGCCAAGCAAGCCTGGGAAAGTCAGCCTTCCCCCCACCGGAACGTTATAGACCACGTGGAACACCTACAGGAGAGAGCCAGAAGGGTATGGCCACTGGTCCGGAACCATATGGAAAAGGCTCAAGCTGCCCAGGCACGAACATACAACAAGGGCGCCCGTCTCCGTGAGTTTAAGGTGGGTGACCTTGTCTTAGTATTGGTCCCGACGGCAGAGTGCAAATTCTTGGCTAAATGGCACGGCCCGTACGAGATCACTGAGCGAGTGGGGGCCGTCAACTACCGTGTGCAGCAACCCGGCCGGAGGAAAGCTTTGCAGCTGTATCATGTAAATGTATTGAAAAGATGGCACACTGCTGCACCTTTGCCTAGCCCTGCCCTTCTAACGGACCTCTCTTCCCAGAAACCCGCCGTCAATGTAGGCGTAGACCTTGGCCCAACACAAGTCCAAGATGTCCAAGAGCTCTTGGGCCGCTACCGGGACATTTTTGCAGAGATGCCCGGGCGCACCCATGTCATAGAACATGACATAGAGACCCCGCCTGGGAAGGTGATCAGGCAACGACCATACAGGGTCCCAGAAGCGCGGAGGGAAGCGATAAAAGAAGAGGTAAAAAAGATGCTTGACCAAGGCGTCATTGAAGAGTCCTACAGCCCTTGGTCCAGTCCAATTGTCATCGTCCCTAAACCAGATGGCTCCTTGAGGTTTTGCAACGACTTCCGAAAACTAAACGAAATCTCCACCTTCGATGCATATCCCATGCCTAGAGCCGATGAGCTGATTGACCGCCTTGGACCTGCCCGCTTTGTCAGCACCATGGACTTGACAAAAGGTTATTGGCAGGTACCCCTGACCCAGAGAGCCAAACCCAAGACGGCCTTCTCAACTCCAGATGGCTTGTTCCAGTACACTGTCCTCCCCTTCGGCATCCACGGGGCCCCTGCGACCTTCCAGCGCATGATGGACCGAATCCTCCGTCCTCACCAAGCCTATGCCGCCGCCTACCTTGATGACATCGTGGTCCACAGCGCAACCTGGGCCCACCATCTGGAACACCTGGAGGCTGTCCTCAGGGCCCTTCGTCAGGCTGGTCTAACAGCGAACGCCAAGAAGTGCCGGGTAGGATGGACCGAAACCGACTACCTCGGGTATACGATAGGCCGGGGGTGTGTGCGACCCCAAGCCCAGAAGGTGGAGAAGATACGGAATTGGCCCCGCCCCATCACTAAAAGACAGGTGCAGTCCTTCTTAGGTCTGATCGGCTACTACCAGAAGTTTATCAAAGACTTTGCCACAATAGCGGCCCCCCTCAACGACCTCACGCGCCAACGGTCAACCCACCGAGTATCTTGGACCACTGAAACGGAAGGGGCCTTCGAGAAGCTAAAGCAGGCTCTGTGTGAGGAACCCATCCTTGTTGCACCTGACTTCACGAAGCCATTCGTCCTCCACACAGATGCCTCTGGCACTGGGATCGGGGCAGTCCTAGCCCAATTGGTGGGCGCCGATGAACACCCCGTAACCTTCATTAGCCGAAAACTGCTAAAGCACGAAAAAAACTACTCTACCGTGGAGAAGGAGTGTCTTGCTGTGAAGTGGGCCATCCACCATCTCAGGTATTACCTATGGGGAAGACGCTTCACTCTGGTGACCGACCACGCCCCCCTCAAATGGATGGCCACCAATAAGGACAGCAACGCTCGGGTGACACGCTGGTTCCTGGAACTGCAAAATTATAAATTCACTGTCGAGCACCGCCCTGGAAAGGATATCCGCCACGCCGACGCGATGTCCCGCCGCTACGAAGATGAGGAACAGGAAGCTCCTCGTACCAACAAGGAGCTTAGGGGGGGGATATGTGGAGCATCACAATACCTCCGAACAGGTGAGACTGGGCAGAGGGCCAGCCATCACAGTGAAAGCATGCACCAGGAGGTCAAACTACGCCACTCTTTAGGTGTGGTCATTGAAGGCAAGTACATCCCTAATTTTATCCTCAATCAGGCTGAGGTGTGGCCACCTGCCCCAAGGCAGCTGTGACAGGTTGGCAATCACTGTGTTGGAGTTAAATAGCACCTCGGTGTTTGACTCATGGTGTGGCTGGCTCCCTGCTGGGAAAGGTCTGCTTCCATCGGGCGGTAAGTGTGTTGCTCCACTGAAATATAGTTTGTAAATTAGTCTGCTAAATGTGTAAGATGTTTGATTCATTGAATGCTGGGATTTATTTAACTTTGCACTGATCAGTTTCTTTGCTATGTTCCAGGCAATTTAGGAGACATGAAAAAGACTTGGAAAAAGTGACAATTTGTTTGTTTCAATGGAAGCCCCAATCGGGAAGAACTTTAAGTTAACCTTTATTCAGAAAAACTGACTGAATAAAACAAGGCTGCGGCGTTTGAACTTTAAACAAAACTGTCTCTGGGAGGTTGGTTTGTGACCGCACATCACACTCTATATACATATATATTTTTTTTTTTTTTAAATTAATTTTGGCCGTTTCAATTTCTTACACACGCTTGTTATTACACATGTTGGCAAGAGGGGGCACACTTTTAAAATCGACACAGTCAATTTGAAAAATCCCTCCTTTTTGGGACCACCCTAATTTTGATAGATTTCACCACCGGGGGTGGAAGTGAGACATTCTCTATTAGATGCAATGTTTTTCCGTATTGGGACCATGATTTCAGTCCTAACTTGTTCACCGGTCCTCATATGGAAGGTACTTTTCCTTGTTGATGTCTCAAGAAGGGTAGAAATACAAGAACACACACACACACACACACACACACACACACACACACACACACACACACACACACACACACACACACACACACACACACACACACACACACACACACACACACACACACACAGGTGCAAAGATGTTCAACATGCACACCCCGACTATAAGTAGGCGCTAATGCAGAAATAGAGCTATAAATACACCCCCAAATCTGTCCCTGTATTTCCATACCGATGCACGAATCCAGGTCGAGGAGCAGAATAGTGTGCATATGTAAACAGGAGGTTATTGAAGACGTGAGCATCAAAAGATCTTTTTTTTTTTTCATCTTCTGCAATATCGCTGCATTTCTATCACATGCACCAACACACACACACACACACACACACACACACACACACACACACACACACACACACACACACACACACACACACACACACACACACACACACACACACACACACACACACACGCTAGTATGCTGAAGAGTCAAAGGTGGCACTGCTGAAAAATGCTGCAGGTAAAAGATGAAGGGCTCCAGAGATGAGGAAGAGGATCATGGATTGCTCAAAGATGATTTTTTATGTATCATCACTGGTATTCTTGTTGATTTTATTATTTCGCAGGTGTTGGTTATGTTTTTTGAGCGTGTCATTCACTCTCAACCTGAGCTGCTGTTGAATCCAGATGGCTCGCCAACCCCCTCGTCATTATCAAACAATCGCTAATTGCAGAAAAGTGTGTCTGTGTGTGTGTGTGTGGGTGCTGGTGTGACTCCAGGTAATTATTGGATGCAGTGATCACTAATGACCACACCGACCAAACATCTGTCCCAAGGTAATGTGCAAAATGAGAGGTAGGACATCTGCTGTGTGTGTTTGGTTGCGATGACAAAGTGACATGGCATTAGTAGTACAGCAGGGGTGGGGATGGGGAGGATTTGGTGGGTGGCATGTGGTGGGTCATCCATGATGCAAAATTCTGGGCTGCACTAAAAGATAGATGTACATGCGTTCGTCACACCTTGTCTTGATTACTCTAACGTATTATTTTCATGTCACCCCATGTCCAGCATTGAAGAATTACGGTTGGTTCAAAATGCGGCTGCTAGACTTTGGACTAGGACAAGAAAGTTTGAATATATTACGCCTGCTGGCCCAATTGCACTGGCTTCCCATATATTTAAGATGTGATTTTTTGGTTTTATTACTTACATACAAAATACTAAACGGTCTACCAACATCTTATCGTGCTGATTGTATTGTACCCTACCGTCCGTCCAGAAATCTGCGTTGCGAGAATGCCACCAGCTTTTTAGTGATTTCCACGGTCCAAAAAAAGTCTGCAGACTCTAGAATGTTTTTATATCCGGGGTTGAGTACTCTGGAATGCCCGACCAGCAACAGTTAGAGATGCCACTTCGATAAACGCATTTAAGTCGCACCTTAAAACTCATCTATATACTCTAGCTTTTAAATGGACACTATTTTAGACCAGTTGACCTGCCGCTTCTCTTTTTTGCTCCGTTTTACTGCAAGGAGAGGTTACCAGGTGGCCACGAATAATCTCAGGAGAGGTACCAGTCTGGAGAATACGCTACCTGTTCGAAGTTATGACCCAGGGTGGACCACTCTTCTACGACTTGGAAGGAGACCTCCTTCGACCCTCTGCCAGCCTCCTAATGACTGCACTCTCACATTACTTTTTTGCCTAACTTTTCCACTGGGGGCCCACTCAAATATTACCACTGAATTAGTAATCTTACTCATATTCAATAATTATATATAACCCAACTTACAGTTTAACAGGATACACCTTGTCAAATGACATGAAAGCATGAGTTAATCACAAAGATTATTATCAAGGCTTAGTTCAAGCTGATTACAAAAATAAGTTCTAATCAAATAAAGATACTGCAAACGAAGGGACTCATTAAAACATACAATTACGCAATGCAAAAATAAATAAATTCTAATTAAATTAATAACAATAAATAATAATAATATATATGTTTCTTAACTAAACTGACAATTAAATTAAATTGCAAATGAAAATACAGCGTTTCCACTTTTGTCATATTTTTGCCCTTAAAAAACTTCTCCATGACTTTAGCTCCGGACTTCTTTTGTGTGTTTAATGTTGTCATTACTGCCACAAGTGGTGGACAAGTGTATTAAACCTGAGTACCGCTGCGGTAAATATGGACCACAGCTGAAAAACCTTTTTTTTTTTTTGCCGGCCCTCTGGGAGGCGCTCGAAATAAATACTGCCTTAGACCTACAGTACTTCCGGTTCCTGTCTGGGTAATGTAGAATATCTCAAAATTCCACAGTATTCTGGACATCTGTGTTGGTGAATCTTTTGCAATTTGTTTAATGAACAATGGAGACTGCAAAGAAGAAAGTTGTAGGTGGGATCGGTGTATTAGGGGCTGGCTGTAGCAACACAACCAGGAAGATTTACTTGGATAGCAGACGCGCTAGCCGACGCTAGCCGCCGACCGCACGGATGATCGGGTGAAGTCCTTTGTTCCTCCGTCAATCGCTGGAACGCAGGTGAGCACGGGTGTTGATGAGCAGATGAGGGCTGGCTGGCGTTGGTGGAGCGCTAATGTTTTTATCATAGCTCTGTGAGGTCCCGTTGCTAAGTTAGCTTCAATGGCGTCGTTAGCAACAGCATTGCTAAGCTTCTCCAAGCTGTAAAGCATTAACCGTGTAGTTTCATGTCCATGATTTAATAGTATTGTTGATTTTCTGTCTATCC
>NC_084741.1:31010107-31120529 GCF_033978785.1 Entelurus aequoreus
TTTTTTTACTACCCCCCAACCCCCATCACTGGTAATGCATTCTGAGATGTTATCAATAGCAAATTACATGTTTTTTTTACCACTTTGTAGTTCAGGCTCTCCATCACGTATACAGCTACGTCTCCTCCGTTCTTGTTGGGTCTGTTGATTGATTGAGACTTTTATTAGTAGGTTGCACAGTGAAGTACATATTCCGTACAATTGACCACTAAATGGTAACACCCGAATAAGTTTTTCAACTTGTTTAAGTCGGGGTCCACTTAAATTGATTCATGATACAGATATATACTATCATATATACTATCATCATAATACAGTCATCACACAAGATAATCACATTGAATTATTTACATTATTTACAATCAGGGGTGTGGAGGGGTGGGGGGGTAGGATATGGACATCAAGTAGTGGACAGAGAGAGAGAGAGAGAGAGAGAGAGAGAGAGAGAGAGAGAGAGAGAGAGAGAGAGAGAGAGAGAGAGAGAGAGAGAGAGAGAGAGAGAGAGAGAGAGAGAGAGAGAGATCAGAAGGCATAAGAAAAAGTATCTGCATTTGATTGTTTACATTTGATTATTAGCAATCCGGGGAGGGTGTTAGTTAAGGGTTGTAGCTGCCTGGAGGTGAACTTTTATTGCGGTTTTGAAGGAGGATAGAGATGCCCTTTCGTTTATACCTGTTGGGAGCGCATTCCACATTGATGTGGCATAGAAAGAGAATGAGTTAAGACCTTTGTTAGTTCGGAATCTGGGTTTAACGTGGTTAGTGGAGCTCCCCCTGGTGTTGTGGTTATGGCGGTCATTTACGTTAAGGAAGTAGTTTGACATGTACTTTGGTATCAGGGAGGTGTAGCGGATTTTATAGACTAGGCTCAGTGCAAGTTGTTTAACTCTGTCCTCCACCTTGAGCCAGCCCACTTTAGAGAAGTGGGTAGGAGTGAGGTGGGATCTGGGGTGGAGGTCTAGAAGTAACCTGACTAGCTTGTTCTGAGATGTTTTGGAGTTTAAATTTGAGGGTTTTGGAGGTGCTGGGGTACCAGGAGGTGCATGCGTAATCGAAAAAGGGTTGAACGAGAGTTCCCGCCAGAATCCTCAAGGTGCTTTTGTTGACCAGAGAGGAAATTCTGTAGAGACATCTCGTTTGTTGGTTAACCTTTTTGATTACCTTGGTTGCCATTTTATCACAGGAAAGGTTAGCCTCTAGAATGGAACCTAGGTAGGTGACCTCATCTTTCCTGGTGATAACAATGTCACCTACTTTTATGGTGAAGTCATTGACTTTCTTGAGGTTGATGTGGGACCCAAACAGGATGGATTCTGTTTTACCCAAGTGTATGGATAGCTTGTTGTCAGCGAGCCAGGTGCAAGTTCTACAGAGCTCAGCACTGAGGATTTTCTCCACCTGTGACTTGTCCTTGCCGGATACCAGCAAGGCAGAGTCATCCGCAAACAAAAACAATTCACAGTCGCATGCCGATGACATGTCGTTTATGTATATTAGGAACAGTAAAGGTCCCAATATACTGCTTTGGGGGACTCCACAGCTCACAGAGAAGGGGGGGGGGGGGGACGACACGGTGTCGTTCACCTCTACCACCTGCTCCCTCCCCTCCAAGTAAGATTGCATCCAGCTCCATGAGGTTTTGTTAAATCCGATTGCTCTGAGCTTATCCAACAGTATAGCGTGGTTAACGGTGTCAAAGGCCTTCTGAAGGTCCAACATGACCATGCCGCAGTATTTGCCCGCGTCCACCTCATGTTTGATGTGGTCGGTCAGATAGAGAAGGCATGTGTCAGTGGAGTGGTTAGTTCTGAAGCCGGATTGGAATTTGTACATGAGTTTATTAGTGGCAAGGTAACTATCGACCTGTTCATGAACTATTTTCTCCATTACTTTCGAAATGGAACTGAGAATAGAAACAGGTCGGTAGTTGCCAGGTTCCAATTTGCTTCCTTTTTTAAAGAGGGGAGTTACTCTTGCTATCTTAAAATATTTTGGTACTTGGCCTTGTGTAATTGATAGGTTTATTATGTACGTGATGATCGGGGCAATGATGGAGGCAGAGTCCCTGAGGAATCTGGAGGGAATATTATCAAGGCCGGTGGCCTTGTTAGGGTGGAGCGCGCTCAATTTTTTAAACACCTCATCAGCTGTGACCATTTCTAATTTGAAATCATCGTTGGATACTCCTAGCTTTCTGTAGAAGGCTTTAATGTGTTCTACACCAAAGCGACCAGAGTGGTGGGACAGCTTGTTGAGAAAAGTTGCGGCTATGCTGGTGAAAAAGATGTTAAGTCTGCTAGCTACCTCCATTTTGTCTGTAATGAGGGAGTCACCCTCCTTGATGCTGATGTTGGTGAGTCTTGTTTTAAGTTTCTGGCTGCAACCAGGAAGCTGGTTGTTGAGAATTTTCCAGAGCTCACGTGGCTTATTTGTGTTTTCCTCTATTTTGTCGTTAATGTAATTTTTTTTTAAGGATTTAGTCAGGTTGGTTGACTTATTTCTTAATTTATTGCATTGCTTTTTGAGAGTTGAAAGGAGTAATTTGAGGTTGATATTATTGGGTTGTTTATCTACTTCTGTTTTACATTTTTGGTATTCAGAGTATTTCCTGTCTCTGTCTTTTATGGCAGCTAATAGGTCCGGATTCATCCATGGTTCAGAGCGGGCTTTGATCCTGACTGTTTTCACGGGAGCCATGTCATTTAGTATCTTTAGGAACGCCGTTTTGAAGCGATCCCAAGCAACATCGACCATGTTGCTCGAGAGCACAGGGGACCAGTCCCACTCATCTAATTTTAAATTGAAATTGTCATTGGAGTATTTTTTGAGGGATCTGGATTGGGCTGTTATGTGGCCATTGGCTTTAGGTTTAGCTATTTTACGGGTGCAGAAGGTTAGATAGTGGTCGCTAAGACCACAGATCATGGCCCCACTATTTTTTATTTTAGGCCGGTCTGAAGTGAGAATGAGATCTATGGTTGATTGGGTGGAATCACACACCCTTGTAGGTAGCGCTATTAGCTGGGAAAGACTGTGCAGATTACAAAACTTGCTGAAGTATCTGAAGACAGGCGCATCTTTGCGTTGAATATCTGTGTTCAGATCCCCAGTTATAATTTTCTCCACGATGTATTTTAGTTCACATCCTTGGAGGTCAAAATATATTCAATTTTTATCATCAATCCATGTTTCTCTGACAGCGATCGCTTTGAAAGGTTTGTGGAATTGTTCTAAAAAGTTCCTCATGCCGTTGCAATTTCCGTACAAATGTGTGCTATTGAAATGAATAATTAACTATATAGCAACTACGGTTGTACGATATACCGGTATTAGTATAGTACCGCAATACTAATGAATCATATTCGGTACTGTACCACATCTGAAAATGACCTTGTCCTTAATAATGTTGACAAAATAATAGAATGGAAAATGACACAATATGTTACTGCATATGTCAGGAGCTAAATTAGGAGCCTTTGTTTGCTTACTTACCATTAAAAGACAAGTTGTCTTGTATGTTCACTATTTTATTTAAGGACAAACTTGCAATAAAACACATATGCTTAATGTACTGTAAGGAATTTTGTTAAATGAAAGCCAATAATGCAATTTTTTGTGGTGCCTTTTATTTAGAAAAGTACAGAAAAGTATCGAAATAATTTTGCTACCGGTACCAAAATATTAGTATCGGAACAACACTAATAGCAACTACATTTTTTGTTGCTTATACACTAAAGTTCAAAAGTTTGGGGTCACCCAAACAATTTCGTGGAATAGCCTTCATTTCTAAGAACAAGAATAGACTGTCGAGTTTCAGATGAAAGTTCTTTTTTTCTGGCCATTTTGAGCGTTTAATTGACCCCACAAATGTGATGCTCCAGAAACTCAATCTGCTCAAAGGAAGGTCAGTTTTGTAGCTTCTGTAACGAGCTAAACTGTTTTCAGATGTGTGAACATGATTGCACAAGGGTTTTCTAATCATCAATTAGCCTTCTGAGCCAATGAGCAAACACATTGTACCATTAGAACACTGGAGTGATAGTTGCTGGAAATGGGCCTTTATACACCTATGTAGATATTGCACCAAAAACCAGACATTTGCAGCTAGAATAGTCATTTACCACATTAGCAATGTATAGAGTGTATTTCTTTAAAGTTAAGACTAGTTTAAAGTTATCTTCATTGAAAAGTACAGTACTTTTCCTTCAAAAATAAGGACATTTCAATGTGACCCCAAACTTTTGAACGGTAGTGTATATCATTCATCCGTGTAATAAAAACAATTGTTACCGATGTTGGAGAAAAAAATTGTGTCTGGATCTATATCATGCTCAAAATCCTGGCTCTTGGAACGTATTAGTATTGGTGTGGAATGTAGGTGTTGGTTTACTGTCAGATTTCATTATCATTGCCGTTGTCGAAGCAGTGTCAACTTTAATATTTGCTTCCCATCGTGTCCAAAGACTCATTTGATCCAGACGACACCGAATGTTCCCGGGATTTTAAGTTGGGTTTTTTTAGCTTTTAACATCGTAGCAGCTTGTTGATGGCAGTTGCCCTTTCAGCGACTTACGGCACTTTTATTTCAACAATTCAAAGATCGCCATTCGAAGATCAACTGGAGGTGTCAGCCCGTCAACTGAGATCACTCTGTGAGGTCGGAAACACTTGAAAACTGCTTCAAACTCTCTCCGTACAATCTCAGTGTAGTTTCTGGTTACTAGGCAACCGCTTTGAATTGTGGTGTGGGCCGTTGGCTTGAGGCTAACGGCTCTTCCAATTCGCCTTATGTCAGCTAATCTGTGCCTCCCACCGGACCAAATGGAGTTCCAAGATGCCAGCTAACTCTCCTGTGGCGGTAATCAAAATCAGTGGTCAAAAAAGCTTTAAAAATATATTTTTTAAAGTAGTAGCAAAAGCGGGGCCATTTTCTGTGCGTCTTCTCCCATTGACAGGAAGTGACAAATACATTGACTACTTAAGTGTATCTAAGTAGTATTGAATTAATTTTGCTGTACCCACTTTTCTGATGAGAATGCATCTTTTTTTTATCCTCCACAGTCCAAACTGGGCCACGTGACGCTGTTCATATGCACTGCTCACGGTTACATTTACGGCTGGAATAAATTCCTGCGCCTCGCCACGTACAAGTGGTACACACCGCCAGGCTACATGCTGTGTCTGGTGGTGCCGTCGGTGGTGCTCGTGCTCAAAATGCTCATCCTGCTGCCGTGTGTGGATCGCACTCTCACCCGCATTCGACAGGGCTGGGAGCGGACCCAATCGTCGGAGGAGGAGACGGGCGGGATCAAGGCTACCAACCTGTGACCTCTGGCTTCAACCGAGGTGAACTCGGAAGATTAGTTTATGGAAAGAAAAAAATACTTTCAGCAACATTTTTGATTTAGTAATGTTGATAAGTGTTGCACTTTTATGTGACAACTTTACACATAGAAAGAAACAGCTGGACTATGCAATAGTGAGCAAAATAAGGTAAGCCAACATGCAGGCCTTTCCAGGATATAAATGTCTATTTTTCCTGAGATTTGAAAGTGCTTACTGTATGTTTCGCCGAACGTGTCAAAAAATAGACTAATATCCCCTGACGGCACACATTGTTTTGATAAACAGAAGCAATCATTTCCATTCTTCTGCCTCCAAATGGAGCATCCCTGAAGCGGTGCTTGTCTCTGGGTGTGTCTCATCGCCTAAATCAGCCTCCCTCTCAAGGGCACTCACACAAAATTAGAATAAAGTGTTCAGCGTAGTGTAACACACTCCCTCAGCCGGTGTGATTAAACACATTTCACACGCTCTAAATTGGTGCAACACGAGCAGAACCAGGTTCGGTGTGCAAGCAAACAGAGCGTAGAAACGTCACACATAATACACTGTGTTGTGCTTACAGTATATCAGCGATGATGAGTTGTAATAAGTACATTTTCTCCTCCAGTCGTCATTCATTGTGATTAAGCCCAAATAATCCACTGTTTTCTGTCTTCCACTAAAGGTAGCGAGATAATGATTGGTAGAAAACCAATATAATAAAGCTAGACAAAGGTATATTATGCTATGATATAAAGATTAATTCTGTATCAAAATATATAAGTAACTTAGTACATTCTGACTGTATGTAATAATTGTAATAAACTGATTAAAGTATGTTTGGATGATAATTATTCAGTGTAATGGTCCTGTAAATTTGAATGTTTAAAACCAATATTTGTATATACCATAACCCAGCAGGCACAAGACATTGATACAACGTTGATTATACATATATGTGTTTTCAAACTGACTTCTAAACAACGACGCTGATGTCAAATGTTGGTCCACGTCGTTGGTTGGGAAATGACATCATTTCAAAGGTCAAAACAACGTCACAACCTGACATTGAATAAATGTCGTCAAAAAGCATGTAGTTTCAACGTTGTATTTGTGTTGTAAAATATTGGTTGGGACATGACCAAATTTCAATGGTCAATTTTACGTCAGAATCCAACATTGATTATACATTGTCAAAAAGCATGTTGCTTCAACGTTAGGTTTGAGTGCTCAACATCAGGACATAATTCAACAAGTTCTCAACTTTGTTTTGATGTCTTGTGCCTGCCGGGATTACATTTCATAAGTACTTCATAGTTTGTATTGCAGAAATGTACAAACCCCGTTTCCATATGAGTTGGGAAATTGTGTTACATGTAAATATAAACAGAATAAAATGATTTGCAAATCATTTTCAACCCATATTCAGTTGAATATGCTACAAAGACAACATATTTGATGTTCAAACTGATAAACATTTTTTTTTGTGCAAATAATCATTAACTTTAGAATTTGATGCCAGCAACACGTGACAAAGAAGTTGGGAAAGGTGGCAATAAATACTGATAAAGTTGAGGAATGCTCATCAAACACTTACCGTATTGTTCGGACTATAAGTCGCAGTTTTTTTTCATAGTTTAGCCGGGGGTGCGACTTATACTCAGGAGCGACTTATGTGTGAAGTTATTAACACATTACCGTAAAATATCAAATAATATTATTTAGCTCATTCACGGAAGAGACTAGACGTATAAGATTTTATGGGATTTAGCGATTAGGAGTGACAGATTGTTTGGTAAACGTATAGCATGTTCTATATCAGGGGTCACCAACCTTTTTGAAACCAAGGGCTACTTCTTGGGTACTGATTAATGCGAAGGGCTACCAGTTAGATACACACTTAATTAAATTGCCAGAAGTAGCCAATTTGCTCAATTTACCTTTAACTCTGTTATTATTAATAATTAATGATATATATCTTTGTGGAAACACTGATCATCTTAATGATTTCTCACAATAAATGTATATAGAAACAGATAAATATCAATATGCAACACTTTATTTTTATATTTTCTCTAAGTGCACATTTTTCAAATTGAACATTTTCAAATGATAACTTCTAAGACAGTCTTGTGAAATCACAATATCCCATTTTAACTAGCTAGCCACTAACATTTTTTTAACAAATCATGAATTACTTTGCACCATGTTTGTACAAATAATAACTCATGTAAAATACAAAAGTAAACTCTCAAATTTTTAAATCATGTCACACTTTAAACTGGACACCAAATCTGTTATCTGTTTCTTTGTCAGTTAGTGGGAAGCCTGGCATTGCATGCTGTTAACTAGTGTGTTGTACTCTGGTGTGTAACTTGACACTGCAACTCTGAGTGAGTCTTGCAGATGTGCATCAGTGAGGCGTGTTCTGTGTTTGTTCTTGATGAAGTTCATGTCAGAAAAGGCTGATTCACAAAGATAAGATTTTTCCTCATTGTTTGCGGAACCTTCTTAATCTTTTGGACATATTTTCAAAGCAATCTGGCCTTAAGCTTAATTATGATAAATGTAAAATGTTAAGGATCGGAAATCTAAAGGGAACGTCCTTTCGAATGGAATGCAAAGTGCCTGTTTTGTGGACAAATGGACCAGTTAACATACTTGGTGTTGTTGTCCCAGAAAATCTGGAAGATCTAGGCTCAGTAAATTATGATAATCGACTAAGAAAGCTGGACAAAATTATGCAATTATGGAAAGTGAAATCCCTAACCTTGTATGGTAAAATGTATATTGCCAACTCGTTAATTATTCCTCAATTTATTTATTTGTTTTTGTCATTACCAGCTCCATCACAAAGCTTTTTTAAGATTTATGAGCGGAGGGTCTTTGATTTTGTCTGGAACGGCAAACCAGAAAAGATTAAAAGAAAGGTTTTGTACAAAGAGTATGAATATGGGGGCCTGAAACTTCTCAACCTTGAAGCTATGTGTCTGTCTTTAAAAGCATCAATTGTTCCAAAGATGTATTTAAACATTGAGTGGTACACAAATGTCCTGTTGGACAAAAAACATGTACTGTATCAAAAGAAATTGTACCCTTTTTTACAAGTGATCCGCTCCCAGAGAGTCTGCTGGGAAACATGGCGGGGTTCATAAAGGAAACAATCCACTCATAGTGGTGTTTTCAATTTTATGTGCCAGAAAAAAGAGACGTTATTTTGCAGCAGTTAATATGGATGAATTCTAATATTGTAATAGATGGAAAGCCTTTCTTTTGGAAAAATATGTTTGAAAGAGGAATCATTTTTGTCAATGATATTATCAATGAGAATGGTAAAATTATGAAGTATGATGAATTTAGAGCTATGTATGGTGATGCTTGCTCAAGCTTTTCATTTTATCAACTAACTGGAGTAATTGGGAAAAGATGGAAACACATAATTAATTATGGAACTACTAAATTATTAGTTTGTAAACCTCTAATAAGAAATTCTAGTTGGCAAAAAGGAACTAAAATAAATAGAAAAAGATATAATTTTTATTTAATGAAGAAATCTTTGAAGGCTGCCTCATACAACACAAATGGAAAATGGGAGGACTTTTGCCATATTCAAACTAATCTATAAAACCACTATCGATGTGCAAAATCGTTATTTTCAAATTAAAATTATTTATAACTTCTTACCCACAGGGAAAATGTTAAAATTATGGAATATGACAGAGTCAGCTGATTGCCGATTTTGTTGTCAGGAGCCTGAATCCACCCTGCATTTGTTTTGGTATTGTCATATTGTGTCTTTGTTTTGGGTGGAAGTTGAAAAAATGTTTTTAAGGATTGGTTTGTTTATGAAGCTTAATGTGGTTTCTGTTATTTTAGGAGAGTTCATTGACAATCATGATTTAGTCAATTTAATTATAGTACTCGGTAAAATGTTTATTTTTAAGGCCAAAACAGATATTCACTCAGTATTACTTTCTTTAAAACATTGATTCAGTATTTTCTAATTTTAGAAAGTTACATGGTTGAAAACGATAATGATGCCAAAAAACATTAAAAAAAAGATGAGAAGTCCTCAAAGGCTTATTTTGAAAGTATAATTATGTTTATAGATTATATGATATCTGTTGTTGTGTTCCCTAATTTAGGTGACCTGGACATAATCTGGACTGTACATAAATGCTTATTTTGAAAATGTAATTTTGTTTATAAATTATATGCAATCTGTTGTGTTCCCTAATTTTTTTCTGTGTACATGAATGAAGGTGTGTGTTGCTGAGTCCGACTTGGACATTATCTGGACTGGGCCTGGTTTAAAAAAACCTTTAAACAAATCTAATTTCATTGACAACCTGGTCTGTTGAAGATAAGGCCCTTTTTTTTAAAAATAAAATAAAATAAGATAAATAAATAAAAAACATTTTCTTGGATAAAAAAAAAAGTAAAACAATATAAAAATAATTACATAAAAAATAGTAATTAATGAAAATGTTAGTGGACCAGCAGCCTATACAATCATGTGTGCTTCAGGGACTGTGTCCCTTGCAGATGTGTTGTCTATGTTGTGGGAACCAGAATATTGGTAGCAGAAAGAAATAACCCCTTTTGTGTGAGTGGGTGTGGATGAGTGTGCATGGGGGAGGTTGTTTGGGTTGATGCACTGATTGAAAGTGTATCTTGTGTTTTTTCTATGTAGATTTAATTTAAAAAAAAAAAAAAAAAAAAATTTATTAATTTTTTTACTTTTTTTTTTTTAGAACAGGCCCGCGGGCGACTCATCTGGTCCTTACGGGCGACCTGGTGCCCGCGGGCACCGCGTTGGTGACCCCTGTTCTATATGTTATAGTTATTTGAATGACTCTTACCATAATATGTTACGTTAACATACCAGGCACGTTCTTAGTTGGTTATTTATGCGTCATATAACGTACACTTATTCAGCCTGTTGTTCACTATTCTTTATTTATTTTAAATTACCTTTCAAATGTCTATTCTTGGTGTTGGGTTTTATCAAATAAATGTCCCCAAAAAATGCGACTCATACTCCAGTGCGACTTATATATGTTTTTTTCCTTCTTCATCATACATTTTCGGCCGGTGTGATTTATACTCCGGAGCGACTTATGCTCCAAAAAATACAGTATTTGGAACATCCCACAGGTGAACAGGCCAATTGGGAACAGGTGGGTGTCATGATTGCGTATAAAAGTAGATTCCATGAAATGCTCAGTCATTCACAAACAAGGATGGGGCGAGGGTCACCACTTTGTCAAAAAATGCCTGAGCAAATTGTTGAACAGTTTAAGAAAAACCTTTCTCAACCAGCTATTGCAAGGAATTTAGGGATTTCACCATCTACGGTCCGTAATATCATCAAAGGGTTCAGAGAATCTAGAGAAATCACTGCACATAAGCAGCTAAGCCTTCGATCCCTCAGGCTGTACTGCATCAACAAGCGACGTCGGTGTGTAAAGGATATCACCACATGGGCTCAGGAACACTTCAGAAACCCACTTTCAGTAACTACAGTTGGTCGCTACATCTGTAAGTGCAAGTTAAAACTCTCCTATGCAAGGTGAAAGCCGTTTATCAACAACACCCAGAAACGCCATCGGCTTCGCTGGGCCTGAGCTCATCTAAGATGGACTGATACAAAGTGGAAAAGTGTACTGTGGTCTGACGAGTCCACATTTCAAATTGTTTTTGGAAACTGTGGATGTCGTATCTTCCGGACCAAAGAGGAAAAGAACCATCCGGATTGTTATAGGCGCAAAGTTCAAAAGCCAGCATCTGTGATGGTATGGGGGTGTATTATTGCCCAAGACATGGGTAACTTACACACCTGTGAAGGCGCCATTAATGCTGAAAGGTACATACAGGTTTGGGAGCAACGTATATTGCCATCCAAGCAACATTACCATGGACGCCCCTGCTTATTTCAGCAAGACAATGCCAAGCCATGTGTTACATCAATGTGGCTTCATAGTAAAAGAGTGCGGGTACTTGAAAACTGGCCTGCTTGTAGTACAGACTTGTCTCCCATTGAAAATGTGTGGCGCATTATGAAGCCTAAAATACCACAAAGGAGACCCCGGACTGTTGAACAACTTAAGCTGTACATCAAGCAAGAATGGGAAAGAATTCCACCTGAGAAGCTTAAAAAATGTGTCTCCTCAGTTCCCAAACGTTTACTGAGTGTTGTTAAAAGGAAAGGCCATGTAACACAGTGGTGAACATGACCTTTGCCAACTACTTTGTGACGTGTTGCAGCCATGAAATTCTAAGTTAATTGTTATTTGCAAAAAAAAATAAAGTTAATGAGTTTGAACATCAAACATCTTGTCTTTGTAGTGCATTCAATTGAATATGAGTTGAAAAGGATTTGCAAATCATTGTATTCCGTTTATATTTACATCTAACACGATTTCCCAACTCATATGGAAACGGGGTTTGTATAATAAATAAGTTGTGGACTGACAAGTGTTGCTGTAATTCTGGTTTGCCTTTATTAATTGCAGCAATAAGAATAAACTGAAACTAGGGTTGTACCGTATACCGGTACTAATAAAGTACTGCGGTACTAATAAATAAAGAATGGTACTGTACCTTTTTTTTTTACGGACATGATGGCGCCACCGTAACGTCGTGACATTGCTGGTTTTACGAGCAGAGGTGCATATTAAGCAACACCCACACACTGAGTACTTATGAGCAGGCACAGTTTGTGGACAGAAAAGGGAGAATGGGCGCATTTTGACTTAAAAACTAACAATAAAGTTGAACTTATAACACTGAAGCGCCGCTCAGCAAGAGATGCTTTAAAACATGGCTAGCTGGCTAGCGGCTAACGACTATCCGCTGTCGGCAGTGTTTTAGCTACTTCTAAATCCCTAATCCCTGCCTCCATGGAGAAAAATAAACTATGTTTCTTACAATCCTCCCCGCAGGACAAGGAGTAGCCAAACCATCCTCACTACACACTGTGGGAGGATGCAATAGCTCACCGCTAACAACAAGCTAGCGCTCCTGTATGTAAACAAATGCCATGGGAGGCTCTACACCTGACATCCACTTTAATGATACCAAGTACAAGGCCTGTATATATCGCCGATACTACAATATTACATCAAATTTCTTATTAACACAAAATATTTTGTAATTTTTTATTGTCTATAAAATCAGGAAATACATCCTTGGACACAGATGAACTTTAATTATGACCAATGTATGACCCTGTAACTACTTGGTTTTGGATCAATACCTAGATTTGTAGTGTCACCCAAAACTAATGTAAAGTATCCAAACAACAGAAGACTAAGTGATCATTACATTTGAACAGAACTGTAGATAGAACATGTTAAAACAGAAAGTAAGCAAGATGTTAACAGTAAATGAACACGTAGATAAATATTCTATCCATTTGCTACCGCTTGTCCCTCACAATTTTGAAAAAATAACATAATGTGTTATTGCATACATCAGCAGCCAAATTAGGAGCCTGTGTAACCCGTTTGCTTAATTACTACTAAAAGAGAAATTGTCCAGCATGTTCACTATTTTTTTTAATAACAAAATTGCTCTTTGATTACAATAAAAAAAACATATGCTTAATGTATCATAACATTTTATGTTAAAAAAAAGCCAAGAAATACATATTTTTGTGGTTCCCTATAGTAAGTATCAAAATACATTTTGGTAACGGTATCGGTACCAAAATATTGGTATCAGGACAACCCTAACAGAAACAGTATAAAGTATGATTCACCATGTAAATAAGTTATAATCATTCATTTTTTTCTCACTATACAGTATATGTGTCTCACAAGCCTTGATGCTGGAATCTAGATAGTTTTCTTATTTCCAGTCCAGCGCTCTTATTTTTGTTTTCACATCCTGTTTGCCTGGCTCTCTCACCTGTCCATGATTGGCAATCGCTAATTAGGATACCTTTTATGCAATCCCTGTACTCTAAACTAGGCTGGATTATTTTTTTGTATATCTTCTCATGCTGCATAGCTTTCCTTATTCTTCCTGTGTCTGGTTCCTATCCGTGCACTTCTCTGCTGCACTATGTTGTTGTGTTTTCCCAAATAAAAGGGATTTTGAATGGATTGCGCTCCTTATTCTGCTCACTTAAAAGAGGCAATCCTCTGCCCACAAATTTGGTAGATCAAGGTTGCGTGTGCTATCAAGTTTGCACATGTTTTAGTACACGCAAACCTTTAGTAGATCCAGTCCTGGCTAGGCCCGCCCACAGTGTAAGCCGTGCCCGCCCTGGGCTAGAAGCTGTTTATTTTATTTTATTTGTATTTTATTTATTTAAAAAAACAAGATGATCAGTAATCAAAACAAAGGCACGTTGACTAAGATGATAAAACGAGTAACTGACATGTTTGTAAAAGTATAAATATGAGACAAAGAAGTTGACACAAGCAAAATCCAATCATATTTAATTTCTTCTTGTCGATGGGTGGGACAAATTCGGAATATATCCAATCACAGCTCTTAAAGGCATACTGAAACCCACTACTACCGACCACGCAGTCTGATAGTTTATATATCAATGATGAAATCTTAACATTGCAACACATGCCAATACGGCCGGGTTAACTTATAAAGTGCAATTTTAAATTTCCCGGGAAATATCCGGCTGAAAACGTCTCGGTATGATGACGTTTGTGCGTGACGTCACGGAGTGTGCGGAAGTATTGGGACACCATTGTGTCCCAATACAAACAGCTCTGTTTTCATCACAAAATTCCACAGTATTCTGGACATCTGTGTTGGTGAATCTTTTGCAATTTGTTTAATGGACAATGAAGACAGCAAAGAAGAAAGCTGTAGGTGGGATCGGTGTATTAGCGGCTGGCTACAGCAACACAACCAGGAGGACTTTGAGTTGGATAGCAGACGTGCTACCGTGAGTACGCAGCTTTCTTCCAAACATTTGATCGCTTGCCCGTCCGTTCGTGCCGCTATGTGCATGTCCCGTACGTAACTTTGGGGAAATATATGTGCTGTATGAACTTTGCGGAAGTGAACGGTACTTTGGGCTGTGGGATTGAGTGTGTTGTGCGGGTGTTTGAGTTGTATTGGCGGGTTATATGGACGGGAGGGGGGAGGTGTTTGTTATGCGCGATTAATTTGTGGCATATTAAATATAAGCCTGGTTGTGTTGTGGCTAATAGAGTATATATATGTCTTGTGTTTATTTACTGTTTTAGTCATTCCCAGCTGAATATCAGGTCTCACCCGCCTCTCACAGCATCTTCCCTATCTGAATCGCTTCCACTGCCCTCTAATCCTTCCCTTTCACTTTCCTCATCCACAAATCTTTCATCCTCGCTCAAATTAATGGGGTAATCGTCGCTTTCTCGGTCCGAATCGCTCACGCTGCTGGCGTCCATGATTGTAAACAATGTGCAGATGTGAGGAGCTCTTCAACCTGTGACGTCACGCTACTTCCGGTACAGGCAAGGCTTTTTTTTATCAGCGACCAAAAGTTGCGAACTTTATCGTCGATGTTCTCTACTAAATCATTTCAGCAAAAATATGGCAATATCACGAAATAAACAAGTATGACACATAGATTGGATCTGCTATCCCCGTTTAAATAAGAAAATCTCATTTCAGTGGGCCTTTAAATGGCAACATTGAAAGTGGGGTGGGGATTAGGTATGAACGAGAGCCAATCAGATGCTTTTTCTTGCGGGATAAGGAAGTCACCGGCAAAAGCCAATATGTGTGGCTTTAACATGTAATACAGTATATGTACACCAGGGAGATAGTGAACAGGACACATTTCATTTTTACTGCTATGATGACATCGGTGACATCATTTCTGACATTGACACAACTGCAAGTCAAATCTATTCTTTGCTGCTATCATTGTTGCGCCAAAAACTATATATATATATATATATATATATATATATATATATATATATATATATATATATATATATATATATATATATATATATATATATATAAACAAAGTGTTGCTGCTAAAACATCATTAAACATTGACATTGCATAATTGCATAAGGTGACCTTTGAGGCATTAGAAATTTCTACTGTATGGAGAAAGAATCACACACACACACACAGTATCCAAGATATGTTTTCAAGGACCAAAAACTGCTGAGAGCCAAACAATTGGGCCAGAAGTTAATTAGTTAAGGATGGGGAGCTCAGGATTGGCATCTGGTGGACAGGTGCTTCATGACAGGTGTGTAACAACAGGAGAGAGACGTTAATCAGATAAGCCACAAGTCGATGAGGGAAGTGAGGAGGACGGAGCAGCTGTCTATATCAGATCTTGGTCCGCCTGCAGGCACAACATTTATGCAAAAAAACTTTGTTATACAGCATCTAATAACATTATCTGCTCACACAATCTGTAATCTCACTCTTGTATTATCCTCCTTTTACCGAACAATCTCTTCTTTTGGTCTCGTGCGTGCGTCTGTGCGTATTTTTGTGTGCTGAGATGATGAAGGAGATTCAAATATTGCCTTGGGAAGCGATGAATCTAATAATGCACAGAGAAAGTGTGAAACAAGCTGGCTTACATATTGTAATTTCCACTCGTGTTGAATTTTCACACACCTAGACAACTCTGATAACCTTAACAAGATTATCTGGGGGCTGGCTAGGAAACATAAATAAACTGCTGCATTGTGGGTAAAACTGTGTATCATGAAATTAAGAATTTACCAAGGACTCATCTGTGTAATGTACAATTGGATATTTAATAAAACGGCAGAAGCAACAACCTGTAGGGAGTTTTCTCAGATGTTAGTTTTGTCCGACAGCAACGTACCAACATACAGTATGTAGGACATTGATCTGAGGCTGCTGTTGCAATGACAGCATCTACCGTATTCTCTGGACCATAGGGCGTACCGGATTATAAAGCGCACTGCTGATAAGTGGGTCTGTTCAGGTATTTTTTCATACAAAAGGCACAATAAAGGGGTCATATTATGATTTTTTTCTAAATTTAAAACACTTCCTTGTGGTCTACATAACATGTAATGGTGGTTCTTTGGTCAAAATGTTGCATAGATTATGTTTTACAGACCATCTTCAAATCGCTTTCTGACAGTCGCTTCAGGATGCGCCGTTTTGTGTGCGGTCTTATTTACGTGGCTCACCTTCGACAGCGTCTTCTCCCCGTCATCTTTGTTGTAGCGGTGTAGCGTGCAACGACGGGAGTTGAAGAAGTGTCAAAAGATGGAGCTTTCTGTTTTAATGACTTTACTTAAATCAACAACGGAGCAGCATCTTCTCATCCGTGGCTCACTCGTGCAACAACGCCGAAAATGTGTCCCGTGAAAAAACATCCGAACGGAACTCTCTAATAACTAAAGTTATGTAGGTGATTTATGTAAACCCACTACACTGGTAGTTTTTAGCGCTTCTATGGCGAAATATAAGTTAGAACTGTTTGCTACTTTATATTAGAAGTGGCAACAGCAGAGGGTGAATGTCCCATAACAAGAAGATAGTGAAGAAGAAGAAGCTTATCGACTACGGTATCGGCACGGACTACAATGGCGAACTTACGCACATTTTCAGGATTTATACATATCTCAAATACACATCAGCAGGTACCAGAATGTAAGAAAAGTTGTTTTTGCATAATATTGTGAAACAAAACACCAGATAATATGTCTACCAATGGGTGCCATTTTGCGGTCCTTTTACACACACCATAGAGTAATACTTTAATCTCTGACTACGGTAGCCGTAATGGGCCAACAATCCATCAAGTTGTGCAGTTTCAAAGTCATCCTAAAACATTTTGACAGATTTTTGAGTGCCGTGTGTAATGTTCTTTATTTTCAATGGAACATTTAAAGTTTTGGTGTTGTTTACTGGTGTCATATTGCAGTCTACACGTATCTCATATGTGTGACTACCATCTATTGGTCACACTTATCATTACACTATGTACCAAATAAAATTGCTTCGAGGTCGGTAAGCACAACCAGAATTATTCCGTACATTAAGCGCATGAAGTTACAAGGTGCACTGTTGATTTTTGAGAAAATGAAAGGATTTTAAGTGTGCCTTATAGTCCGAAAAATACGGTAATACTTAAAAGCAGACACAAAAACATTATTCAGTTTGAGGCAGTCTACAATTTACGTCAGTTGAAAGTAAGCAATGTGATGGAATTAAAATATGTAAACACACTTAGCCAGCTATAAGATACTACCCTACAAACTAAACAAGATAAATACATAAGGTAGAATCAGTAATATATTATGTTTTAAAGTCAGACCTCGGTTTTTGTATGATTTGGGTTTTACCTAAATCTTTGGTCAAAATTCTGCCCTGGATCGAGTGAATTGAGTGCCCAAAAAAGAATGACACGTGTTGGTTACTCAGTCTTAGTGGGGTTTTTTTTAATCAAATAACTCCTGAAAAATAAACCATTCTGGAAGCAAACTAAGTTGTGCTAGTGCGTTGATATCGACGATGAGAAACACCATTGAATTCCGGAAAGAACTTGTAGCAGAGTAGGACTGAACCTCTCCTCTTCCCTCGTCCCTCTACGCTTATCACTGTCTTCTATCACTGTATTCGCCTACAATCAATCAATCAATCAACACATATTAATATAGCCATTAATCACAAGTGCCTCAAATGGCTGCACAAATCACAACAACGTCTCCTGATCTGAACCAACATCCAGGCAAGGAAAAAAAGCCCAAAAATGTGAAAAAGAATAAACCTTGGGAAGGTGCCACAGATGTGGGGACCCCTCCTGGGTGTCCGGTTGCAATAGCTGACAAGTGGGTACAGTTATTGCAGTATTTATGATTATGTTAGGGTCCATTACATTGGTGGCAACCGGAGAGCCGTAGCAGGTCTTCATCCATGTCAGAGAAGTGGTTCACCCCGGGTCACGACTTAGAACAGGTAGCGCCTCCGCCATACTGGTACCTCTCCAGAAATTGCCCGTGGCCACCTGGTAACCTCTCCATGCAGGAGAAGAAGGCGGATAAAGGGAATCAGCAGGTTAATTGGTCTAAAACAGAGTCTATTTAAATGCTAGAGTATACAGATGAGTTTAAGGTGGGACTTAAATTATTCTACTGATGTAGCATCTCTAATTGTTGCTGGTAACAAGAGTCGTGTTGCATTTTTGTCATTGCACCCCTGCTTTTCCTTGTTTTGTACACGCTCTCCATTTGTTTTCTTTCTCTTCTCAGTTGCCATGGCACTATGGGAGGGTAAGAGGAGCTGAGCGCACCACCAGGCTTATTAAGGTGATTGCGCCCACCTGGTGGTGTTGGATCTTTCTCTGGTGTTTCCTCGCTGTCAAGCCACATGCCTGCTCCTTGTCTACTTCTGCCAGCTTAAAGTAGTCCCTGCATATTTTCTAGTGAGTATTAGAAAATTATTTTTTTGTGCTCAGCCTCTTCCTTACCTTCCTCTGGGTACCTTTGTGTTGTAGTTTGTTTTTACTATTTTTTTCATGGCACAGGCTGCTCCCTCCTGTGCCATTGTTTTTTGTACCACCTCCCAAGCTCTGGATTAAAAGTTATTGTACTCCGCACTGCATTTTCCTCTTTGCACTTGAGTTCCCGCTTAGACACAGCATAACAGAGAGATCCAACCAACAAGATAATTCCTGGAAGATGGACCCCTCTGAAACTGACCCTCTTAAAGACATTCTCCAGAAACAGGCAGCATGTCTCCACCATCAAGAGACGCAGTATGCAGAGGTGGGATCCGCAATCAATCATTTGGCTGCTCGCCAAGAGGCTCGAATGGACTCATTCCATTCAAAGCACAGATCGGTGCTGTGTCTGTGTTTTGAATCACCTTTATTTTCTGGTCCATGTCCTGCCAGCACACCTGATTCTCATTAATTAGTTCTATTTAGTTGCACCTGGGTCCCTCCTTCTGTGCTGGATCATTCTACTTGTCTGCTTCCTGTTGCCAATAAATATACTTTTACCTGCACGCCGTCTGCTATTTCCACATCCTTGGGGTCACGCTACAAACAGCGCTCACCAAATTCTGACAGAAATGATCCAGCCACTGAGTGACCCCACAGAGATTTCTATGGCCCAGCGGCTTGACAAGATTTTGGCTCTGATGGCCAAATTGAAGCGTTATCCAGCTTTTCCTCAAGCTCCCTCCCACCCATCCCTGTCATATGTTGGCCTCTTAGGGGATGGGGGATGTCTGGCATCCGTCCCTTGAGGGGGGGCTAGAGTAGCTGTGGAGCTGGCGAGCCACAGCAACTTCCTGCTCCAGTGAGGTCATCCACGACGCCGCTACCATGCCTCCCTGATTGGATAACCTCATCAGCAACGTCGCTACCAGAAAGTTTTTGTGCTTCGGTGAGGTCGTCCACTATACTACCATGTCTCCCTGCTGGGAAGACCTCAACGACGTCGCTACCAGTACTACCTTCTACTCCAGTGAGTTCGTCCACAATGCAGACACCGTTTCGCTCTATCTTGCAGACGCTGCCATTCTCTCCAGTGGGTCTGCAGACACCGCCATCCTTTCCAGGGGGCCTGCCACTGTCGCCACCCGCAACTCCACTCTATTGTTCCCTCTGTGTATTATGATCTCCGTGAGGTCTTTAGTAAAGACCGTGCCACGTCCCTTCTGCCACACAGACCATATGACTGTAGTATTGACCTCCTCCAGGGTGCTGCATTGCCAGCGTCACGCCTGTATAACATCTGCCTCCCTGAGCGTGAATCACTTGACCAATATATTTCTACATTCCTCGTTACGGGCTTAATCCGCCCTTCTTCTTCTCCATTACCTGCAGGATTTTTACTCATTGAAAATAAGGATGGGTCGAACCTGTATCTACGCTGAAGGAACATATTCAGCAAGTCCCCCTTGTCCTTCAGCGGCTGTTGGAGAATAAATGATTCGTAAAGGCAGAAAAGTGTACGTTTCATGTTGCGTTTGTGCCTTTTTGGGGGTTTGTAGTGATCAAGGACAGCTTAGACCCGATCCAGCTAAAATGTAAGCAGTGGTCGACAAGCCCACTCCTAGCTTCTGCAGTGATTTATTGGCCTTGCTAATTTATATCGTTGGTTCATCCGCGATTATAGTCGGGTTGTGTTGCCTTTGACTATACCACATCGACTACGATTCCGTTTTTGTTTTTTCTACACTCAATTATTTACTTCTGCTCCTGTTTTGGCTCATCCTGATACTGCTTCTACCTTTTATTGTCGAGGTTGACGCTTCAGACTCCAGTGTGGGCGAGCTGCACCCATCGCCTGACACCAGCAGAAATCGGGATCTACTGGCCATTGTGTTGGCTCTGCAGGAATGGAGGCACTTGCTATTTACCATCTACACTGACTACAACCTGACCAACTGACCACTTACCTGCGCGCTGCCCAAAGGATGAACCCCAAACGAGCATGGTGTCTCTCTGACATATCGCCCAGGATCCCAGAAAGGCAAGTCTGATACCCTGTCTAGATTGCACTCCCAGGCGGTGGACGACGCCCCCACAGAAACTGTTGTTCCATGTTCGCGTTATTTTCACAACATTATGTCAGACCCACTCGACGTCCATTGCATCCGGTCTCCCCTACAGGGCGGGGGTCACCCACATATGCGGTCCTCTCCAAGGTTTCTCATAGTCATTCACATCGACGTCCCATTGGGGTTGTGAGTTTTTCCTTGCCCTTATGTGGGCTCTGTACCGTGGATGTCGTTGTGGCTTGTGCAGCCCTTTGAGACACTTGTGATTTAGGGCTATATAAATGAACATTGATTGATTGATGAGAGGTCTTCCGTGGAGTGTGGAGAAGAAAGTGAAAGAAGCACTTAAACGTTCCCCGGCACCCACCACCTGTCCTGCAAGTCGGCTGTTTATTACACCTGAACTTAGTTCAAAACTGCTGTGCTGGGTGCAGAGCTCTAAGCCGGCTTGCCATCCGGGAGTAAATCAGACTGTTTTCAGCGTTTTTGTGGCCTTCCATGAGAAGGGATGCTAGAGAATTTGTGTCTGCTTGCTCCGTCTGTGCCCGCAATAAGCCGTCTCATCAGGCTCGTGCTGGACTTTTGAGGCCGTTGCCCATCCCCTCTCATCCTTCATACCTGTAAACAATCACCACCAGGCTTCTTAAGCTGATTGCGTCCACCTGGTGGTGTTGGATCTTTGAATGGTGTTACCTTTCTGTCTAGCCAAATGCCTTCTCCTTGTCTAGTTCTGCCAGCCTTAAGTATTTTCTGTATATTTCCTACAGAGTATTACAAAATGACTTTTTGTGCTGAGCCTCTTTCTTGCCTTCCTTTAGGCACCTTTGTTTTGTACTTGGTTTTTACTATTTTTTTTTCATGGCAAAGGCTACTCCCTCCTCTCAGAGCATTCAATCGATTGCAACTGGACTGTTTGGTTAGTCTTGGAAGACGTTTCGCAGCAGAACCGAGTAGGCTTCATCAGTTCGTTGTCATTGATTGGCCAGAATCTAAGTCTAAGGCAAAGGTCTACTAAAACAAACCAAACAGTCCAGTTGTGATCGATTGAATGCCCTGAGATGACAATGACCTGGATGAATGAGAACATTCATTGACACGCTACTCCCTCTTGTCCCATTGTTTTTGTACCACCTCCCGAGCTCTGGGTTAAAACTTATTGTACTCTGATCTGCCTTCTCCTCTTTGCTCCCGGGTTCCCGCAGGTAAAAGTATAATTATTCTCTATTAAATGTACTTTTGTTTAGGTATCTGAAACATATTTATGAGTTATTCGATATTTTTATGCGAACAACCGCTTCCGTTTTCAAACTGGTTTCGATTCAGTCTTCATTCGACCTTTTGGAACAGGTTACTAACAATATGTCAGGTATGGTGGTATTAAAAATATTTTCTCTATAGTAGTTTTCCTCTTCTAGGAGGTGCCAAAAGACTTTGAGGGCAATATAAATTGTCATGATCCGTTGCCCGGATCATGTTTTGTTCAGTTAAAGACTCCCTTAGTTTTGTTTCAGCACCCCTGGGTTTGTGTGTTCTTGGTTTCCATGGGTGCTGATTAGTTTCACCTGCCTCTGATTAGTGTTTGGAACGCTCACCTGCTCCCGGGCACTAATCAGAGAGCTACTTATTCCTGCTTTTCGCCACATTCAGTCTTGCTGTCTTGTTTGCTTCACGCAACAATTAAGTTTGATGATTTCTTGCTTCTTTGCCCGTGTTTTCTATGCTAAGCCTTTCCGTTAGCTTTGCCATAGCTTCCCGTGCAATCGGCACGCTGTTCTGTTTTTTTATATTCCTGACTGATTTATGGACAATAAAGCATTGTCTTACCTGCACACTAACTCCGGAGTTCCATCGGCATCCTGGGAAAACGATCCGCGCATTACCATGCGACCCAAATGTGACAATAAATATACTGGTCAGAAAATCCATTGATTATCACTACTGTAAAGTGTTAAGCAGACACAAACTTCTAAATTGGGACAATATGATCAAATCTCTGTCTTCTGTTTAAAATCCTCAATGGGCTTTCTTCACCACCACTCAAACAGTTTATCAACATCAGATCAGCTACAGGCCGGGTCACCTGAGGAGCAGTTAAGTTGGACTGTGTTGTCCCTCTCAGAATGAGCACCCGAGGCCAATCCTCCGTCTTTATTACAGCAGCACATCAGTGGAACTCCAACCCCACCAGCATTAGAGAGTCAACATCTCTCAATAATTTTAAAATTATTTTAAATGGCTGATCGATAAACAGCACTGTTCACATTGATGTCTGCTATCATCGATGTTGTCTGTTGTTTAAGCGTATGAGCTCAAATGTGTGTGTATGTAAGGAGCTGATTGTAACTGTTGGTCTGCTGTGTATCTACGTGCATGTGAATAGTTTTCATTAGAATTGTGCGTTCATTGTTTTAGGGGAGGGCAAAGGGAGCTGAGTGCTTCTTTTAGGGTGACAATATAACATCTGTTCTGGGACCAAGAATGAAAATTATTAGCCTTGTGGCGAAATCTGGTAATTTACAGAAATGTTCATTAATGTACACTGTCCCTGTTAAATACATAAATAAATAAAATGCATCAGTTTGAGAAAACAAATGGATAATAAATGTATTATTATTATAATAATTATTATTATAATTACCATTGTTAATAATATTATGATTAAATATTTTAATATTTTTTTATTTTGTGGGGGCTTTTTAGTTTCAGTTTGTATTGTTACTTTTGCTATTTTATACACTCATATTTGTTTTTTACCCTGTGAAGCACATTCATTTTTTGAAAAGCGTTAATAAAATGTATTACTACTAAAAAGTATAAAATGTGTTGATATTATTATAAGTACCATTAAGTTGTTGTTATGGTCAGCATGGTGGTACAGGGGTTAGTGCGTGTGCCTCACAATACGAAGGTCCTGGGTTCAATCCCGGGCTCGGGGTCTTTCTGTGTGGAGTTTGCATGTTCTCCCCGTGATATTTTGGAATTAGTCAGTCCTCCCTCTCACGTCTGCAGCTGGTCCAAAATGCAGCTGCCCGACTTTTAACAAACACAAGAAAAAGAGAGCACATTACTCCTGTTTTAGCCTCCCTCCACTGGCTGCCTGTGTCTTTTAGAGTCCATTTTAAAATGATCTTACTTGTTTTTAAATCCTTACATGGTCTTGCCCCACCTTACCTCTCTGAGCTGCTCCACCTCTATGCCCCCACCCGGTCCCTCAGGTCAGCTGATCAGCTGATCCTGGAGGTACCCAAATCCAAGCGTAAGCTCAGGGGGGACAGAGCCTTCTCTGTTGCGGGCCCCAAACTCTGGAATGATCTTCCACTTCATGTGAGACAGGCCCCTTCTTTGGCTATTTTTAAGACCCTTCTTAAAACCCATTTTTATTCACTGGCTTTTAACCCAGCATGAGACTTTAAACTGTTTTTAACTTTTAACTTTTTTAACTGCTTTTTATCTAACAAAATTGTTCTTAGGGTAATTTTGTATTTGCTTTTTTAATGTGTATTTTACTTGTGTTTTAAATTTTATTTTTTAGTCTGTCCTTTGCCTTTATTTCTTTGTGGTGTACAGCCCTTTGTTTTTCAACTGTGGTTGTTTTTAAAGGGCTTTATAAATAAAGTTGGTATGGTATGGTATGGTGTGACTGCGTGGGTTCCCTCCGGGTACTCCGGTTTCCTCCCACCTCCAAAGACATGCACCTGGGGATAGGTTGATTGGCAACACTAAATGGTCCCTAGTGTGTGAATGTGAGTGGGAATGTTGTCTGTCTATCTGTGTTGGCCCTGTGATGAGGTGGCGACTTGTCCAGGGTGTACCCTGCCTTCCGCCCGAATGCAGCTCCAGCATCCCCCGCGACCCCGAAAGGGACATGCGGTAAAAAATGGATGGATGGAAGTTGTTATATTTACATGCCCTACAATTTCAGTCTTGTCTTTCAGTATTTGATGGGGAATTTTTTTTTATGTGAAATGTTCTCTCTCAATTTGAATTATAATATATTATTAGTTTTCTCAAATTGAAATATATTTGCTCTAGTCCAGGTTTCCCAAACGTTCGTCTTCCTAATATCCAATTTCGACAGTTCATTCCTCGCCGGGATGCTAACATTCATGCATGAAACAGCTTAATGCAAACACATGTACCACTCCTGCTCTTTAGGTTATTTCCTAAAAACTTGCACAGTCCTTCTCGGTGCGACTAAAAAATTTATTTGTAAATGTCCAGTCAGTTAATGTCCTCCTGCGACGGATGATTCCATCCACTTCTCTCACCCCTGATGGAATGCTGATGACGTAAAAGTATAAAAAGAAGAACATGCTCTGCCGGTAGATGAAACTTGATGACGGATCAGATGGAGATTAGGACCCTTATTAGGGAGTTGTTGTTCACGTACAGGATGCGAAAGAGTCACGATAATAAGAAAGCCGCTTTAATACAATTCCATTACTTTTTAATTGGAAATGCATTCCACAGTGGGAATGCCAACACCAAAAGCATTCACAATCAAGTCTGATTGTGAATGCAGACTTGATTTATTATATAAAAAGGTCAGTAAATGATTTTATATAATTGTAAACGCTTTGAAGTGGGAAAGGGGTAGGATTACATAAGCTTTGCTTCTTCCTACTCCTTTTCGGGCATGATGTAAATGAAATGATATGAAATTGTGTGATGTATTATGATGTAAATGTGTTCATGTTCGAAATAAACTAAAAGAAAGAAAGAAAGAAAGAAAAGAGTGTGATTGCAGGGAAGTGGATAAAAACACTTTGATTGCAGGCCATGTGAAAAACAGAAAGCTCAGACACAAAAGGAGTTGCAGACATTATGCAAACTAAACGTGGATCAATAGTGAGAAAATGCAGAGAATGAACCTGCAGCTAAACCTTGGGGGGGGGTCATCTGTATTCATAGAAAATGCTGTTAAAATGCATGTGTAACTCTGCTCATTACTTCCATTGATTTATTTGTATAAAACCTCTTAATCTGCCCTCATTGCACCACATACCCTTTTTTTAGCGGGGGGACAGACACCACAGATATTCTCCACTTTTCTGTGCTGTGATGACAAATCTCATGTAGAAGCAGGCATGATGCACCTGGTGACAGCCACATGTTCAATCCCCCTATCGCTTCTTACTCACAAGATGTGATGCAGCGAAAATAATACAAAAAATGTGTCAGGCACAACACAGCGGTGACTGATAAGAAAATGGACCACTTGTTGTTAGGCACAATTCATAGGGCAGCCGGCTTTGATAGGCTGAGTGAAAGGGCCGACACGTCATACAGCTGAGTTTGCGGTGGGAATGACTTTGCCAATACAAAACAACATGGAGCCGCGCTTGTTCTGCAGCGTATTTCTTTTGGAGTATAGTTGGCTGAACAAAATGTAATCTACTGTGTATATACCGGGGGTCGGCCGCCCAAAATGTTGAAAGAGCCAAATTGGACCAAAAAAACTAATCTGTCTAGAGCCGCAAAAAATTAAAAGCCTTCTACATCCATCCAGACATCCATTTTCTACCGCTTTTCCTTTTCACATAAGCCTTATAATTAAGGCAACGCATGTTGAGGCGGTAGGCCTATATACCTCCCCTGCCGGCTGGTCTTCCTGCAACATGTGTGTAGTGTGACTATCAGAAAGTAATTAGTCATTGAGAGTGGAAAGCAGGGCTCTTGTCTGACACGCTGGGTCCAAAGATGCAACATGAAGTAATTACTGCTGTTTTGAGGGTGATTTATTTTCCCTTTGAGTAAAAATATAATACATTACATTCAGATGGTTTGTGGTCCCTTTATGGTCCTTTTGCTGTCCTTTTGCGATCCCCTTATGTTCCCTTTGCGGTCAACAGAAGTGACGGCACCCAGGTTCACACTCTCTCCATACAAGCCAAACAATTCACAGAGAGGTGCAGGTGTTATATATTCAGCAAACAGCCCCACACACACTCCGCCCACACACCCACACACGTAGCCACACCCACTATCCCAGGTGACAAGTGAGAAACAAATCCCTGCCTCTACAATGTGCTTACTAGTAATTTTTGAATCGATTCTAAAATATCGATACCAGATCCTATGCTATAATATCGATTCTCAAATCAAAATATCAATATTTTTTATACTTTAGTTATTTGAGATAATGTAAATCACCAACAGCAACGTAGCGTAAAGTAACTTGAAAACATAAGATCTTGTCTAAATGAAACAAACTACTTTTTCTTCCTCCTAAGTACATAATGTGCAAGCAAAAAAACCACTACGGTATTTTCTGGACCATAGGGCGCACCGGATTAGAAGGCACACTGCCAATGAGTGGGTCTATTAAAGGTCTTTTTTTCATATAAAAGGCGCACCGGATAATAAAACGCATTAAAGGGGCGTCTGCCTCACAATACGAAGGTCCTGAGTAGTCGTGAGTTCAATCCCGGCCTCGGGATATTTCTGTGTGGAGTTTGCATGTTCTCCCTGTGACTGCGTGGGTTCCCTCCGAGTACTCCGCCTTCCGCCCGATTGTAGCTGAGATAGGCTCCAGCGCCCCCCGCGACCCCAAAGCGAATAAGCGGTAGAAAATGGATGGATGGATTATAATCCATCCATCCATTCATTTTCTACCGCTTGTCCCGTTCGGGGTCGCGGGGGTGCTGGAGCCTATCTATCTCAGCTGCATTCAGGCGGAAGGCGGGGTACATCCTGGACAATTCGCCACCTCATCGCAGGGCCAGCATGGATAGACAGACAACATTCACACTCACATTCACACACTAGGGTCAATTTAGTGTTGCCAATCGACCTATTCCCAGGTGCATGTCTTTGATTTATATTTGATTTTTATTAATGATCCCCATTAGCTGGTTGCCTCAACAACCCACTAGTCTTCCTGGGGTCCACAATTTAATACAATTACAAGTAAAAGCATATAATTATAACTACATGATACAGAAAACAATGAAAAATAAAAGCATCAATAATAAAAAAAGCAAACAATTTACAGTCACAGAATAATAATTACCATATAAATATAACTACACAATATAAAACCAAACAAATCATCAACGAGCAAACTAATTTAAAGATTCAAATAAAATCCTACTTTCTTTTTAAAAACCTGTTTACTTTCAATGCCGGTGAGAATTAGAGGCAGGTTATTCCAGAGCGATAAAGATCTATAAATAAAAGATTTCCGCAAAGCGTTCTTCCTGGCACGAGGGAGTACAAAATGCCCCTGACTGGACGCCCTGGTATTATGATGTATAGTGCTACTGTGAACTATTTGGGCCATGAGAAAAGCAGGAGTTTTACTACCGGTTACTGATTTGAACAATATAGGAGTATTAGCTGACAACCTGTTCTGCACTGTTAGCCAGGAAAGAGAAGCATGCATTTGGTTCACATTGGTTCTTAGTGAACAACCAAGAACCAGCCTTGCTGCCCTATTCTGGACAATCTGGAGCTTACGGATCTCACCACTTACAGCAGACGCCCAGACTGTAGAACAATAGTCAAGATGACACAAGACTAAACTCTTAACAATCACAAAAGCAGCACATTTCCTGGAAATACCAACAGCCCTTCCCTTCTTTGTAACTATATCACTGATATGATTTGACCAGGATGGAGTGCAGTCCAGCATCACTCCAAGGAGCTTGGCACTTCTGACCTGTTGAACTGTTGAAATACCTAGCCTCAGATCCAACTTTGGGTCACAAGATAACCCTTGCCTAGTCCCCAATATAATAGTTTTTGTTTTTGAGATGTTAAGGACAAGTCTGTTACATACTGTCCAGTCATGCACAGCTTTTAGTTCCTCACTCAATACTACATTGAGTACACTGCATGATTGTGCAGCATGATATAAGTTTGCATCATCAGCATAAAGAACCAATCGTGCACGCCCTGTAGCCCAAGGTACAATCATTGGTGAATATAGAAGGTCCTAGGCAACTTCCCTGTGGAACACCACAATCCAAACTTCTACTATTAGACAAGCTGCCATTAAGATACACCTGTTGTGATCTTGAGGACAAATAACTCTGTATCCACATTAAAGCCGAAGTATTAAAACCATAACATTTAAGTTTCTCAATTAAAAGAGAGTGGTCAATCACGTCAAATGCAGCACTAAAATCTAACAGCACAGCTCCAACCAACATAGAATTATCTATAGCATTAAGCCAATCGTCCGTCATTTGTATAAGAGCAGTGAACGTGGAGTGGCCCGTTCTATATGCTTGTTGAGAATCAGTTGCTAGCCCATTTGATTGAAAGTAAGCTTGAATTTGTCCATACACACATTTCTCCAGTATTTTACATAACCCAGGTAGGATGCTTATTGGTCTATAATTGCCCTCATTGAAAGCCAATTTGGTATCCTTATGTAGAGGACTAACTTTAGCCACCTTCCATATCTTTGGACACAGGCCCACTTGTAAACATTTATTAAACATATGACAAACAGGCACTGATATGAAACCAGCAGTCATTTTCAGTAATTTACTATCCAGGTTGTCTACACCAGCTACTTTGTTGTCCGGAAGAGAGTGTAGTAACCTCTCAACCTCACTGACTTCAACCTGATGAAAATTGAATTCACAGTCCTTATTATCCATTATAATATTCCTAATGAGGTCAGCTGATTTGTTGTTATTGGATATATGCATACCATGCCTTAATTTAGATACCTTGTCAACATATTAGTTATTAAAATGATTGGCAATGTCACATGGCTTAGTGAGTACCAACCCATTTGATTCCACAAAAGGTGTACAGACATTGTTCTTTCTACCCATGATTTCATTCAAAACATTCCATAAGTTTTTGCTATCATATCTCACATCATATAACCTCTGTTTGTAATGATCCCTTTTTTTCAGTTTGTTTAACTTTGTGACTGGTTTCTTAAGGAACAGTACTTATGCCTGTCATCAATTAAACCTGAGTTGACGGAGGCTTTTTTAGCCATGTCTCTTTCTGTCATTAAACTTCTAAGTCCATTATCAATCCATGGCAAACTTAGTTTTGACTGAAAACTTTTTCAAAGGGGCATGCTTTGGAGGTGGGAGGAAGCCGGAGTACCCGGAGGGAACCCACGCAGTCTCGAGGAGAATATGCAAACTCCACACAGAAAGATCCCGAGCCCAGGATCAAACCCGGGACCTTCGTATTGTGAGGCAGATGCACTAACCCCTCTTTCACCGTGCTGACCATCATGTTATAATTTGTTTTCTAATTGTAAAACACTTCCTTGTGGTCTACATAACATGTAATGGTGGTTCTTTGGTCAAAATGTTGCATAGATTATGTTTTACAGATCATCTTCAAGACGCTTTCTGACAGTCACTTAAGGATGCGCCGTTTTGTGGGCGGTCTTATTTACGTGGCTCACCTTCGGCAGCGTCTTCTCCCTGTCATCTTTGTTGTAGCGGTGTAGCGTGCAAGGACGGGGGTGGAAGAAGTGTCAAACGATGGAGCTAACTGTTTTAATGACATTCAGACTTTACTTAAATCAATAACGGAGCAGCATTTTCTCATCCGTGGTTCACTAAATGATAAATGATAAATGGGTTATACTTGTATAGCGCTTTTCTACCTTCAAGGTACTCAAAGCGCTTTGACAGTATTTCCACATTCACCCATTCACACACACATTCACACACTGATGGCGGGAGCTGGCATGCAAGGCGCTAACCAGCAGCCATCAGGAGCAAGGGTGAAGTGTCTTGCCCAAGGACACAACGGACGTGACTAGGATGGTAGAAGGTGGGGATTGAACTCCAGTAACCAGCAACCCTCCAATTGCTGGCATGGCCACTCTACCAACTTCGCCACGCCGTCCCCACTAGTGCAACAACGCTGGAAATGTGTCCCGTGAAAAACCGTCCGACCGGAACGCTCCAATAACTAAAATTCCGTGGGTGATTTATGTAAACCCACTACACTGGTGGTTTTTAGCACTTTCATAGCGAGATATAAGTTAGAACCTTCCGCTACTTTATATTAGTAATGGCAACAGCGGAGGATAAATATCCCATAACAAGAAGATAATGAAAAAGAAGAAGCTTATCGACTACGGTATCGACACGGACTACAGTGGCGGACGTGCGCAAATTTTCAGGACTTATGCAGATCTCAATTATACATCAGCAGGTACCAGACAGTCAGAAAAGTTGGTTTTGCACAATATTGTGAAACCGCCAAATAATATGTCTGCTAATGGGTGCCATTTTGCGGTCCTACACACACCATAGTAATATGTTTATCTCTGACTACGGTAGCCGTAATGGCCGACAATCCATCAAGTTGTGCAGCTTCAAAGTCATCCTAAAACGTTTTGACAGATTTTTGAGTGCCGTGTGTAATGTTCTTTATTTTCAATTAAACATTTAAAGTTTTGGTGTTGTTTACTGGCGTCATATTGCAGTCTACACGTATCTCTTATGTGTGACTACCATCTACTGGTCACACTTATCATTACACCATGTACCAAATAAAATCGAACAACCAGAATTATTCCGTTAGGCGCACTGTCGATTTTTGAGAAAATTAAAGGATTTTATGTGCCCAAAAATACGGTAAAATAAGTCACTCTGTATTATAAAACAAGTTTATGTATATTTTTATTGTAGGCTATTTGGAGACACTATATACAGAGTTGGACTTTTAATAAGATAACATTCAGTGCAGAATAATTATTTTTTTTCCCCTGTGATGTTTTTTTTTTTTTTTTAATCGTTTGAAGGTAATTACCAAAGAGCAGCAACACTTGAAATACATTTGTTTTTCATTTTTACCAGACACATTAGGTATATTTACACAAAGTATTGGATTGGTATCTCTGATATCAGCTTGAATTTATCTTGGTATCGGATTGGAAAGAAAATCAGTGGTATCCCACATCACTATAGCACAGTGGTTCTTAACCTGGGTTCGATCGAACCCTAGGGGTTCGGTCAGTCGGCCTCAGGGGTTCGGCGGAGGTGAAACACACCCGACTCATCATGTAAATCCAAACTTCTCCCTATCGGCGTATTACGGATACGGCAACAGCTGACTGGTTCGCAGGTGTGTAATTTGTTGTGAGTTTATGCACTGTGTTGGTTTTGTTGTTTGAACAAGGTGATGTTCATGCACGGTTCATTTTGTGCACCAGTAAAAAAACATGGTAATACTTTAGTATGGGGAACATATTCACCATTAATTAGTTGCTTATTAACATGCAAATTAGTAACATATTGGCTCTTAACTAGTCATTATTAAGTACTTATTAATGCCTTATTCGGCATGGCCTTATTATAACCCTAACCCTCTAACGCTGACCCTAACCCTAACCAAATAACTCTAAATTAAGTCTTTGTTACCTAGAATATGTTCCCCATACTAAAGTGTTACCAAAAACATATAACTTTGTCTTGAATTTGAAAAAAAAAAAGTTTTTATTTTTCACTAAAGAAGGGTTCGGTGAATGCGCATATGAAACTGATGGGGTTCGGTACCTCTAACAAGGTTAACAACCACTGCTATAGCACTTACCAAGCACGGTGGGACGACCGCAGCGGGTTCCAGAGAGGTGCTGAGAGGTCAGCTTTTCAGGACCACATCCTCCCGCCTCCTCCCGTGCAGCGAGAACAACAGGAGAAACTTCCCACCAACGCTAAAGAAAAAAAGGCCGTTACAGACACGCATGCACTGGTCGTGCCCGACCCACAAAGTTTACCGCGCTTTCCTTCGTCTACAAAACAGCTGGCAGTACATGGCGCGGCCTCTCGGACCCGCTGTGGACAACGACAGTCGAGGCGAACAAACCCGATTCATCACCAGTCTTCTGCGTATCTACCCTGCATCGCTCCCATGACGCACAAGGACTGATAGCTTAACGAGCAGGTGCGGACCAAGAGACCGCCGCCAATCTGCTCCCGCCTCCAGCGTGCACAGTGCTGGGCGGCCAACTACTTCGGCCCGAGCGGATGTCGGTCCCCGCTCGAGGCGCCACAGCTCACCAAGCAAACGGAACCTCTGTATTGCGCTCCCGAACTCAGGCGGGTATTTGGATTTGATGTAGTTTCAAGATTTTCACAAATCTTCTTTGACAGAAATGTTGAAATTGTAATTCTGCACATGTTTACAGTATTGGAAAACATTAGCAATATGTGTGTCATGTTTGTCCTCCTACAGAAATTAAAATGAAAAATATATATTTTCCCCTACTTTTTCCTTTTTCATACATTTTTGAAAAAGCTCCAAGGAGCCACTATGGCGGCGCTAAAGACCCCCGGTGTTTACAGTGAAAGCTCGGTTTTCGTATGCCCCACTTTTCATATGATTTGGGTTCCGCCAAGCATTTTCGCCAACTGTTCACCCAATTTGACGTAAGCCATCTCGGTTATCATACGACCAAATGCGAGCAACAAACGTGCGCCAAAATCGACTGTGCAAACCAAGAATCTCATGCAATGGTCCAAGGCCGGCCTGTGGCATAAGACTTTATGCAGTTGTTTAGGGCCACAACCACTAGGGGGAGCACATTATCATGGCCATGGCCTTTGTAAAGATTTGAAGAATTGTTTTCTTTCATCTAAAGCAGGGGTCGGGAACCTTTTTGGCTGAGAGAGCCATGAAAGCCAAATATCGTAAAATGTATTTCCGTGAGAGCCATATAATATTTTGGTAACACTTTAGTATGGGGAACATATACACCATTATTAGTTGCTTATTAACATGCAAATTAGTAACATATTGGGTCTTAATTAGTCATTATTAAGTACTTGTTAATGCCTTATTCTGCATGGCCTTATTATACAACCAGGAAGCCATTAACTAAGAGTTTTCCCTCAATAACCTCAGAATTATTGCTTATTAGTAACCCTAACCCTAACCCTAACCCTTATATGTTCCCCTAGTGTCCAAATAACTCTAAATTAAGTCTTTGTTACTGAGAATATGTTCCCCATACTAAAGTGTTACCAATATTTTTTATACAACTAAATAAGTGCATTTTTAAGTAAGACTAACATTTTTAGAGTATAATAAGTCTCTTATTCTTTTTAATAACATTGTTATTCTGAAGCTAGCCAAAAATAATTAAAATATTAATGCGACTTCTTGAACATGTGCGATAGAACACGGATGGATGGATTAAAATGCATGAGAATGTTTTTAATTTTGAACGTTATTTTTAACACTGTGATTACCAGCGTAATCATTCGTTACTTATCGTGTTAAGCAATGTCAGCTAAGTCATCAAAAGAGCCACACCTGGCTCTAGAGCCATTGGTTCCCTACCCCTGATCTAAAGCCATCCGTTATAATGACAAAATCAATTTTGCTGTGAAAGTCTAATAATAAGGTTGTTTGATTTAAATTAGGAATATGTAAAACACCCTTGCAAAAAATGCAAAATTGTTCATTCTTTTTGGTAGCGACTAAAAAAAAAATTAGTGCTCCAAATCCAGCATGGAACACTATTCAACATAAATGTCATAACATCGTCATAACTCACATTTATGCATTTACACACAGCACCAATATTTGGTAACCAATATGAGTTGATAAATAAAGCTAGAAATGAGGTTAGTCTTTTTGTGGCAGCATCAGGAAAAGTTATGTGTTTCAATTGTGTTTCTCATAGCGCACAACTGTGGTGCGTTCAAGAAACCTTGATTAAAGTTCGAAACAGAGGCCTCACTTGGAAATATATATTTTTTATTTTTTATTTTTTTTACACCCAAGTAGATGCACTAATAATTATAATTATAATATTGATGTATCAGTTTAATGATAATTATCCACCTGGGATATGGTACTGGTACTGAACTGCACCAATTTTCGGTATTTTTGTGTGTTAATAAAAGTTCATTTTCAAAGTAATATTTACAAATGAGCTGATTCTGATAAGTGTGTTGTCCAGGTTTTTTTTGTATGTGTTTTAAAAAGCTAGACTCTGTTCATATTTTAATGTGTGTAAACATACCGAGTGTGTGTAAAATTCGGTCCCCGTCTGACCTTATGAGACAAATTGCTAAAGACAACCAAGGTTCAACTGTACATAATTATTTTATTATTGTACCCTTTCGAAAGCTACTGAGTAAAGAGTGACTGGTGCTACAGCTTGTAAGATACTTCTGCCCACTGTCATCACGACTGTGATCACGACAAACTAAAAGCAGCACTAGATTATGAGTTTATTAACACATGCAATATATAGTAAAATCACAATAGAAAAACAACATGTTTTTGCCACTAAAGTGCCATTTACTGGCTCTAATAAGGCACTGCCCCTAGTATAAAATATGTTTTCAATAGACACAGTAATTCCAACCAAGAACTGTAAGTGTGTTGTTCATGTTTTCTACGCCAAAAGGGTTTTTTCCTCGTCCAGGTCGGTCCTTTCCCAACCACGGCGGATGCGGGTGATGCTGCGGTCCACGCAAGGCAGAAGGAGCAACAGCTTCAGCGTCAGCACCACAGTGGGCACCAGCAGACTGAGCATGTAGCCCGCTGGAGTGTACCACTTGTACATGGAGGGGTGAAGGAACCTGTCCCAGCCGTACAGGTAGGTGTGGAGGGTGCAGAGGAGCAAAGTCACGTGACCCAACTTTGACTAGAAAACAAGGAAGTGGGATGTCACCAACACAGAAGCAGAGATATATATTTTTTTAAATTAATGGTTCAGCGGGCTACTAAGTAGGGACAGGTACCGAATCTGGTACTTTTTTGGAACCAATCGAATCCCGCTGGTTCTACCGGGCACCGATTCATGTCAAATCTATTGATGTCATGCTACTGTACCTGAGTTGCGCGTAACGGGACGCCCGGTTGCGAACTCTTTGCACTTTGGCACTTGGCGATCACTCCAGCAGCACTGAGAGCGGACCCAGCCAAACTACCCTTAGGTAATGTTGCAGTTTTTAATGCCAACAAAGATACTGACCCAAAAACGTCTCAAATGCAAGTAAAGTAAGGCTCCACTTTTCCAAAAATGTGCTAGCTTGATGCTAAAATACATTAGCTTTACTATTGACATGCTACTGATTAGCATTAGTGATTTTACATGGCGATTTCAACACTTCCAAATGTGTTACTGAAAACTACAACTAAGATAGACGTCACGATCAAACAGCTGGTGCGTAATAAGTACAATAATTACAATAATAACACTTTTTTGGGCACAACGAAAGACTAAAGAGCAAAGAGTAAATAATATATAAAATAATAAATAATAAACTATACTCTACTGCAATCTAACATTTTTGACTTGCAACTGTAATTGAGACTCAGAAATGTCATAAGAACTGGACATCATAATCAGCTTATTTTTAAATTTTGCAATAAAAATGTAATTTTGTTACAAATATATAGAATATATACATATAAACAAAAGCAAGTAATATTTATATATTATATATATATTTATTATATTATATATTGACCCACTCAATGGCCTAGTGGTTAGAGTGTCCGCCCTGAGATCGGTAAGTTGTGAGTTCAAACCCCGGCCGAGTCATACCAAAGACTATAAAAATGAGACCCATTACCTCCCTGCTTGCCACTCAGCATCAAGGGTTGGAATTGGGGGTTAAATCACCAAAAATTATTCCCGGGCACGGCACCGCTGCTGCCCACTGCTCCCCTCACCTCCCAGGGGGTGAACAAGGGGATGGGTCAAATGCAGAGGACAAATTTCCCCACACCTAGTGTGTGTGTGACAATCATTGGTACTTTAACTTTAACTTTAATTTCTTAACATACAAAAGTACCAAAAATTGGTACTGTTGAGTACGGTATCTATACCCAGGTAGCAGGAATTGGTACCATATTGGTTCAAATGTGAATGGTACACATATTAAGTATAATGCACTTTTTTTTTCAAGACACCCATCCATCCATCCTTTTTCTACCACTTGTCCCTTTCGGGGTTGCGGGGGGTGCTGGAGCCTATCTCAGCTGCATTCGGGCGGAAGCAAGGGTACACCCTGGACAAGTCGCCACCTCATCGCAGTATATTGTTATACAATATACTGCGATACAATATACAATATTTGATTTTGTGTCACATTTAAATACAATTCCCTTTCAATATATCATACGTGTAGCCACATGCAGATCTGCCCATAGCTAAATTGGGGCCCTAAGCAGAATGTCTCTTCAAGCTTCCCTATTACAAGATTTGTTCACTCTTCAGATGCTAATGTTGCTGTTCCTTTCGGTTTGCTTCTCTGCTTCAGCAATGCTATTTTGTATTTCTTGTTGGTGAACGTTATGATGATGATGATGATGATGATGGAGTTGTGGTGTTGTGTCATTTCTTCATACAGCGGGATCCCAAACCCACCTCCACCCTCTTTGGTTGCAGAAAGAAAACCACCTGATGCTACTGTGTGCTGCAGCTACATCTGGGTGTCATGCGCTGCCCTGTCGCAATCACATCTTTGACGAGTGTGCTTTGCTCCATCCCATCCATTCTACACGTTATCCACTCTCTTCTTTATTTTAAGGGCCTGACCCAAAGCGATGTTTTTCTCTCTCATATCATTGTGCCATGATGCAGTGTTTTCCTCTTTCAAATCCTTAAAACAATTAAAAAAAAGAAAATACAAAGTAAAATACATTAAAGGCCTACTGAAACCCACTACTACCGACCACGCAGTCTGATAGTTTATATATCAATGATGAAATCTTAACATTGCAACACATGCCAATACGGCCGGGTTAACTTATAAAGTGCAATTTTTAATTTCCCGCTAAACTTCCGGTTGAAAACGTCTATGTATGATGACGTTTGCGCGTGACGTCAATGGTTGAAACGGAAGTATTCGGACACATTGTATCCCAATACAAAAAGCTCTGTTTTCATTGCAAAATTCCACAGTATTCTGGACATCTTTGTTGGTGAATTTTTTGCAATTTGTTTAATGAACAATGGAGACTGCAAAGAAGAAAGCTGTAGGTGGGATCGGTGTATTAGCGGCTGGCTGCAGCAACACAACCAGGAGGACTTTGAGGAAAGCAGACGCGCTATCCGACGCTAGCCGCCGACCGCATCGATGATCGGGTGAAGTCCTTCGACGCGCCGTCGATCGCTGGAATGCAGGTGAGCACGGGTGTTGATGAGCAGATGAGGGCTGGCGTAGGTGGAGCACTAATGTTTTTATCATAGGTCTGACGAGGTCCCGTAGCTAAGTTAGCTTCAATGGCGTCATTAGCAACAGCATTGCTAGGCTTCGACAGGCGGCACAGCATTAACCGTGTAGTTACAGGTCCAGTGTTTGGTTCGGTGTCTCCTGATAGTAGTATTGTTGATCTGCTGTCTATCCTTCCAGTCAGGGGCTAATTTATTTTGTTTCTATCTGCATTTAAGCACGATGCTATCACGTTAGCTCCGTAGCTAAAGTGCTTCACCGATGTATTGTCGTGGAGATAAAAGTCACTGTGAATGTCCGTTTTGCGTTCTCGACTCTCATTTTCAAGAGGATATAGTATCCGAGGTGGTTTAAAATACAAATCTGTGATCCACAATAGAAAAAGGAAAAAGCGTGGAATCCAATGACCCCTTTTACCTAAGTTACGGTCAGAGCGAAAAAATATGCGTCCTGCACTGCACTCTAGTCCTTCACTCTCATGTTCCTCATCCACGAATCTTTCATCCTCGCTCAAATTAATGGGGTAATCGTCGCTTTCTCGGTCCGAATCGCCCTCGCTGCTGGTGTAAACAATGGGGAAATGTGAGGAGCCCTTCAACCTGTGACGTCACGCTACTTCCGGTACAGGCAAGGCTTTTTTTATCAGCGACCAAAAGTTGCGAACTTTATCGTCGATGTTCTCTACTAAATCCTTCCAGCAAAAATATGGCAATATCGCGAAATGATCAAGTATGACACATAAAATGGATCTGCTATCTCCGTTTAAATTAAAAAAAATCATTTCAGTAGGCCTTTAAAATTAATACATTGAAAATAAAATTAATTGAAATAAATAAATCGAAACCTAAATAAATAAAATCAAAAAATAAGATTTGATATATATAAATAAATAATGAATAACCTGACAGAAACATTGCATCATGGCTAAATAAATACAATATTTAGTAGATTAAGGAATAACATAGTAGATAATGGAATGAAATATAGTGTTTGATGTCCAAGCCAGTAACCAAGGGTAATGTATTCCCCGGATTTTATATTTGATGAATAACTTAACATTTAAACTGCTCTAATTTTTGCTGGAGTAAAAGTAAAGAAAGGCTGTGGAATGAGAGCATGAGCTTCATACTGTATGACCCAGTTACATTTATGAAAGATTTCCTTCTCATATAGTGGGTCTGATTATGTTTGTAATGCATTAAAGATCCAGGAAAAGGTCCACCAGGGTAAGAAAATGCAGCCAACTGCACTTTATAAATATTAGTTCTAATTAGGGCATGTGGACATGTGTTTATCAACCCTACGCCTGTAATGTAAAGTCCTCATTACTCAGCCCATTTAAAAAAAATCTGCAGCTCATTATTGTATTATATATCCCTGATTTTCCACACCAAGCGCAATAGTGTCAGCACACAACACATTTGTAGCACACAATAGTGAAGTATTACCTGCAGGCAAACTTTTCAAGCGGATACCAAGTGTGCCTTTTTAATTATTTCAAGCACGGATGAATTTGGGGAATCATCAATCTAGTTGCAGCTAACAGTTTTTTTTTTGTTGTTGTTTTTTTTTTTTTAAAGGTGTGAGCCTGCGTCCAAGCTGGCTCATGTAGCGTCGCAGTAATGTGACTGAAACATCCAACAATGTGCTAGTCTGTTTTTCACATTCAGTGCCTTTGTGCAGAAAGACTGCCAACTCTGTGGGCTACAAAAGGCTGTGAAGTATTTTGCATTTCAAAATAAAATGCATGTGTTTTAGGGCAAATTGTAGCACTTTGTAGGGTAAAGAAACGGGCTTGATTTAACTTAAGTGGTTGCCTGACTTGCCTGACTGACAATCTTCTGGTCAATCAAAAATCGTTTCGGACTTTTCATACTGACGTGGTAGCACAAAGTTTGATAATAGACAAACACCCACATAGCCTTTGGAGCTGACGGCTGGAATCAAAGAGCTGTCAAGAAGACAAAACTGTCTAAAGTAAAGAATTGATTTTAAAAACCCTGGAGGCCGCCAACACAGAAACTAAAGGAATCACAGATTTAACAAAAAAAAGTTCATAAAAAGTAATAACTTGAACCGTCTGAAATACTAAAAGATATCAAAAACACTTTATTATTAAAACAGATGTCACAGATCAGTGGCAATACAATAAAACTGAAAACATGTTTAATGAATAAAAAAGAAGAGGACAATAAAAATAAAATATACCAAAAATACCATAGGGTTGTAAACGTATTTATCCCAGCCAATCGGGAAATAATTGTACAATCTTTACTGCAGTCAAACGATATTTTAAAACAAATCATATTAATCACCCTATTCCAATTTTGATTATTCACGATTAATCACAATAAATTACCTGCTTGCATCATTTAAATTCACTCAAAAAAGACCCCAGCGTTTTGATACAAACATAATTTTGTCCGAATGGCTTGCAGAAAAACATTTGTTTACGTTTTACTCGAATGCACTTCATTTATTTGCTCAAAACTTATTAACAGATTTATCTAAAGTCATTCTAATCATCTCTGCATTGATATATGCACTGACCTGATCACTGGCCCTACAACAATCTCTGCAGCCTTTCAGGTAAATATTCACAGTCAGGGTAAAGGAGCACCTGCGATCAAAATAAACTGTGTCATTAATTTACGCTAATACATGATTAATGCGATATTTTTTTTGTGATTAATCGCTTGCATAACGCTCTAATAATTCAAAAGACACAAATTGGAGGTTGTTGGTTTTTTTGTCGCACATTTGGTGATTTTTTCAAAAGATTCTTAAATAAAATATCCTGTGTTAAAATATGTCCAGTGTTTTATATTTAATATTACAATGTTACTATATTATTAATATTTCCTTCAAATTCCTTCAAATTTAAATAAAAATGTATTTATATATATTTGAATAAATAGTATAAAGAACAAGTATACACATTAAGGAATTGAATGTGGGAAACACAATTAAGATATTCAAGTGTTTTTTTTACATTAGCCCAAATGTAAAAATAAAAAAAACAACGTAATCATCAATTAAAAAAAAATGGCAACAGCGTTTGAATACTCAACTTGAATGAGGGGAAAAACTAAATAAAGGACATAAAAATAATAAATTGATCGCTTTTTCACTTATGAAAGAAATTGGAAAAAATCTTATTCAAAATATATTTTTTTAAAAATAGAAAGAAAGACAACATTTAATAAATATTTAAACAAAATATTTGGTTATCTATCAAATGTGGACAAAATAATTAGTATGAAATTGAAGGGCTGTGTTTTTATTTTTATGAATATTAACATGTTTTAACAAGTTAAATATTAACTAGTGTGTTTGAAGGAAATATTAATAATATAGTAACATTGTAAAATTAAATATAAATACACTAGACATATTTTAAAAATCACCAAATGTGCCAAAAAAAAAAGTAAATAATTGTAATTAGTGTCTTTTAAAGCTCTAGTTTGTGCATGAGTCAGTGTGTTTGATAAAGTGTAACTATGTTTTCATCATGAGAAAATCTTACAACTGACCTGAGCTGAAAAGCTCAGGTCATAATATAGGATTGTGTCATTACACACACACCCACACGCACACACATATACACACACACACACACATAAACGCACACACGCTGCCACAGACAGTTGCATAATGACAAGTCTGTTGGTGGGCTTGTGAGTGAAATAACATCTTGAACGCTTCAGTGGTAAAAATCCTGGTTCAGTTCTGACTGGCAGTGTTTAAGATAAACAGGATTCAGGGATTTTGCCCAAGGCTTGCGCAATGTGTCTACACTCAGTAAACCGGACCTTTGTATTCAGAGTCAACAAACACACACTCACACACACTCGCACGCACACAAACAATACTGAGTGACTACCTGTATGAAGCTGAATTCCTTCCAGCTGAGAGCGTTGCTAACTGACGGAAGAGATGTTATTCCTAGTAAGATGTACAGGCCGAACCCCAGAATGCCCACAGAGTAGTAAGAGTCAGTTCTCCAGGCCATAGTGTTGTCGAACTCTGACGTTTGGTTCTCCCTGATCTTAGTAAGACAACAGCACAAAACAGAGGTGATACAAAATCATCTGGATATATACAGGTAAATGTGTTGTCATTTTTACTTCAACGTAACGAAACGTCAACATTTCTTACCTGTGTGACAGTGAAGTCATGAATCCTGTATCTCACATAATATCTGTAAAAGTTAGGAAGGCTAAATCATTCAACTCTGTCAAGATAATGCACAAGCGACAAGTATACATAGATTGTATTTAGACGTATTTGTTTTCTTCCTCGCACAATGAATGTGACCTCATTCAGTAACAAAAAAGTTACATGAATAAAGATCACATGATCACACTTGCAGATGAATAATTTATTTAATACTGGCCCCTTTCCAAGCTTTCATAGTGTGTTACCAATTTATAATAGGGATAAGGAAGAATGAAGAATGTGAAACAACACATTGACAGTTTTTCCAGTGAGGAAAAAAGCAAGGAATAAGAATAAAGAACCAAGTATTAAAAAATTATAAATAGAAAATAAGATTTAAATAAATTTAAAAAAAAAAAATATATATATATATATATATATATATATATATATATATATATATATATATATATATATATATATATATATATATATATATATATATATATATATATATATATACATGCATACATACATACATACATATATACATGCATACATACATACATACATCCATAGTTTAGTTTAGTTATTATTTCTTCGGTCAGTGGTCATAAAAATAAACAAACAGTTTTACATAAACAAACAGTGGTACATTCATAAATTGAAAATGTTGCAGACCGAAAGGGTTTAGGCTGAAGTTAAACTCTTATTGCGCCTAACCCTATAAACAATGTCAAATACAAGATGAGCTGCCAAAAATTATGAAATTTCCTTTGCACAACATATTATAAATACACCTTTTACACAACATAAACACTGTTCAATTATATACACAGTAAAGGCATGTGAATTATCCTTGTACACGTGTTAAACCTTTGTACCAATTATATACTACATACAAACAATTATACTTCCATTATTATTTATATCCCACATGTTACTGTGTTGATTCAAAAGTGATATATTTTTTTCAAAACATACATATATATATATATATATATATATATATATATATATATATATATATATATATATATATATATATATATATATATATATATATATATTTGAAAAAATAATAACGAACAAGTAAACAAAATTAATTGAATGTGGAAAAAGAATTAAGATATTCATGTGTGTTTTTACACTAGCATTAATGTAAAAATTAAAAAGAACTTAATCATCAATAAATAAAAAATGGCAACAGCGTTTAAATACTCAACTTTAATGAGGGAAAAAACAAAATAAAGAACATAAAATAATAAATTGATCATTTTTTCACTTATGAAAGAAATTAGAAAAAATACTATTCAAAATATATTTTTTTTTAAATTGAAAAATATTGGGTTGTCTATCTAATGTGGACAAAATAATTAGTATGAAATTGAAGGGCTGTTATATTAACATGTTTTAAAATGTTAAATGTTAAAGGATAAGAATAGAGTGTGAAACAAACAATAAATAAATAGCCTTTTTTAGTGATTAAAAGGAGCGATGTATACAAAGAACACAACAAAAAAATTAATTTAAAAAAAGTCTACATTTTAAAATAAGACTAAAGAAACAAAATATCGATACATACTTATATAAATACTTAAATATCATGACACCAAATCACCGTTTTGTTTTTGTTTGTTCCTCCAACAAAACAAAAAAGTTAAACGTCAATATAAAGTGGCGAAACCTTTCCAATATTTGAAGATGAAAATGTGAATCCATTTATGAAGCACCTTATTGGGATGATGAGAGTGTAGAGCACATGCAGAAAGGCCAAGGCGAGTGCCAACAGTCCCAACTGCTTCCTGCACAGCATCCATCGGTCCAGCCAATCTGGGAAGCGCCTGAAGCAGTCACACACATGCACCTGTATAATTGTTTCTAATTAGAACACCCTATAGATATAATGTCTCACTCACCTGTACTTAGTTCCTCTGTACATCTGAAGGAAGGCAGCGATAACACCAGGCAGGTAACACAAGGACAACATGATGAGTGACACGATGGGAAACACCTGGAAGATACACACTTCAATTACAAGATGGTCCACATGAAAGCTACTGTACTTTGTTTTTAATGTGCAAATCTTCACCTTGTTGGCCAGGGACACCATGATTCTGAAAGAGATGTCTTTCCCTTGATCCACATAGGCGTAGACGACTTCTCTGATAAGCAGATAGAAGAAGAAGAAGGCCAAGAGGCCGACGGTGATCTGGAGGGGCAGCTTCCACTCTGGGAAGAGCTGCAGAGGAATGTCCTCCAGCTCTCTGGCTGCAGACAGAGACCCCCTGTCCAGAACTGTGAGACCCATCTTGGTGGCCACCTCTGCAACAGCCTGCTTTGCCTCTGCACTGTTCCCACACAGGTAGACCTGAAATGTTTCAATTATAATAAATGGGTAACGCTTCATTTGAACAACTATATACAAAATTATGTTGCAAGGCACGCTGGGATGCTAGAGTAAAATAGCAAGGTTATTAATACACTGTTTGGATGTAAATAAATTAATAATAAATAAAATATCATATAATATAATACATCAGTATATATTATATACTGTATATATAATACGTACATATTACATATATGTTATATTGCTACTATATGGTACATTTTTTGTCTACTTTATACCTGCATCATCCTTTCCATCCTTACCCTTTTCATCCTTTGTAACTGAGCTACTGTGTGGAACAATTTCCCTTGTGGATCAACAAAGTTTGTCTAAGTCTAAGACTTAAGCTTTTTTGAAGATTTTTTTCTTTAACACCAAACCCTTTCTTAAAATCATTGCACACAAAACATATCCCAAATATTATCATTTTACAAAAATGAGTATTTGCTATCCATTTTTCAATCACACTGTATACAAAAAATGGATTTTATAGAAAAAGAAAACCCACACTTGATCACCAGATCAATTTCCATTGAATTTGACTGTTACATGTTTTGTTGTGTTTCTTAGCTTTTGACAATTAATTGAACAAGGAACTCAAAAATACACTAATATGACTCAGTTTGAGAAACAGTACCAACATATGGTGTTCACAAAGTATATATATGAAGCAAATGCTGAGAACTATCTGTCTGATATCATTTATCTTTAATTTATTCACTTATCATTAGTGGATCAATACTACCGTACTGTCTGATATTATTTTTCCTGAATGTATTCGCATATTACTAAATATAAATACCACCAGTGTTAGTTTTTTATTCCTAAATGTATTCATTCATTATTACTTATGATCAACCCAAAATTAATTTAGGTATTATTACTTAATAAATAATATCATATTATCTGAGTATCTTTCCCCTAAATGTATTATTGTATTAATACCTAATAAATACTACCATAATTTATCCTAAATCTATTTATTTAATATGTATTGAATATAACTAGTGTTTAATATTATCTACCATAAATTGATTCATTTATTTAATAAGTACTAATATAATGTCTGATATCATTTATCCTGAATGTTTTTATTTATTAATGAATATTACCAGTCTCTGATAGCATTTAGCCTACAGTGATACATTTATTTGAATTTAATAAATACTACCATAAGGTCTAACGTCATTTATCCTGAATGTATTTTTTTATTATTTAATGAATATCATCAGTGTCTGATATAATTTACCCTAAATGTTTCAATTTAGTATTACCTAATGAATACTACCATAATGTCTGATATATTATTATTATTTCTTAAATATTGCCAGTGTCTGATATTATTTACTAAATGTTTTCATTTATTATAACTTAACAAAACTACCATGATGTCTAGTATTATTGACACTAAATATATTCATTATTATTACTTAATAAATACTAAGTACTAAATACTAAATAGTATGTCTGATATCATACATCCTGAATTCAATAATGTATTAATATCTAATGAAGACCACAGTGTCTAAATATGTACCCTGATTCTTATTTGTTATCTATTAAGGTAATAGTTATGATATATTCTGTATTATTTTATTTCTTAATTACTATGTTTATATTAGTTTGGATACTATAGATTGTATTAGAGAAAGTAAGTAATGCATCTTATATTGTATTTTTAGTCACTCAGTGATGTCCTGTTTTGTATTCCTGTATTTATTCCTAACATTCTAAACATTATAATTATCAGTCTCAAAACAATTCCTGTTATTTATTTAATTGATCAAAACTGAGGAATATTGTTTTTGTAAATGCAGATTTTTGATACAGCCCTTTTATCGGATCTCATTAGGCATTGGTGTGCTTGCCAGTGTGTAATATTCTGTGATTTAATTATGAAAATGTATTTTCGTCTCTTGGGAGTACATACAATTAAAATACTTGACAAATCTTCAAGGAGGAAATTGTTCTTATTTTGTTGAAGAAAGCCAATAAATTAACGACAATTGGTCAACGGTGTTCCAAATATACCAACACACACACACACACAAACACACACATATGTGCTTTCACAGTCCTCTGGGAAAGTTCAAACGATTAGACTAAAACAACAAATACCAACATATGCTGCCATTTCGTAGTACAGAGCGAGAAAGCGAAACCTGGTCTTGGACGGTCAGATCTAAGAGTGACTTTGAGTTAATTGATTCAAGGATACATCAGACGTGGCTCTCGCAGCAAAGACTCCTCAGATTTGGCCGCTGTCGCGTGGAATTGGTTTGATCCAAACTTCAAAACAAGTTAATAATACAATTTGGACTGAGATTCTTTCCAGTTCGACACAGACCATTATTTTTAACTTGTTGGTCAGCACCCCCCCCCTCTGCGTGAACACATCACAGACTTGCCAAAGGCTTTTCACTCCGCTGTGACCGTGGAATATTATTGGATTAAAATCCGATAAATTGCGTTAACTCAATTTGGTTACCATTCTATCATGGCGGAGGAAAATAATGATAAGCACTTTTCCCAAGCAGAGAGTGGCTTGTACCTGTCTACTGGCATCCGAGGGTCCATTCTGCAGAGTCCAGGCAGACAAGGTGTTAAAGCCTTTCACCACTTGACATCCAGGAAGCAGTCTGGAAAGCAAACATTGCTGGCCATCCAAACATAAGACGGCCTTGTGTTAAAGCTGCATGCTTCAGCGGCGCTCACCTCTGCAGATATGCAGCGTTGGCCTCCGGGTACAGATTCTTCTCAGGGTTGTTGCTGACATCCACCAGCACCTTTGGGCCAAGAGTAGGGTGGAAAATAAGCAAATAAAAAGAGCTACAATTCATAAAATATGACACAACCTTAGGAAAGAAAAGGCACGTGTAGTCGCAAATGTAAGTTTGTACCCTTCTAGTTAATAGGTTGCTATTTGTTACATTGGCGGACATCACTTACACAATTTAACATGTCCGAAAAAGAAGTAGGCAGAAGCAGAGCCTATTTAGTCTTACTCAATGACCCTGTTTTAGTTGGCATACGTCCACTCTTACACTTCAATGTACGCTAGGTACACCAAGCCAATTGAACTCGCAGCCCACGGGTCACATCAGCACCCAAATAGGCTTGATGAAACCCTTCAAACTAAGGTTGCTCATGTGTGCAGTACTCCCGCCACCCCACAGGGGGCAACAGCAAGGCATACATGTCACAATGAAGCAGCAGTGGTGTGAGTAGAGGAAGACTATTTATTAAAACCAAAAAACGGCACTATCATCCCTGAAAAAAATCTTCGATAAATCGCGAAAATCTGACTTTTAACAGCGAGTGGACAAAAGGTACGAATGTTTTGCAGTCATTGTTTCCTGTCGGACCGTTTACGCGATGGACACACTGTTCCTGACAAGCAGCAACAACAGAGAAATCCACATGTTAGCTTCATCACAAACCTTGGTCAAATCTTTGTAAGTAGATATTGTGCATTAAGATATTTAGTTTGTTTTGTATTGAAATTGCTGACTTGTGATGTATTTTGTATTAGTGGTCGTGTTGTTGTTTCTTGACTGAGTAACTCTCTGGCAAGAAAAGCTTGTTTAATACATTTAGCGGTAAATTTGACCAGTAGAGGGCTGTCGATGTCGTTTAATTTCTATATGTGTAAACATCTGTCATTTATTGTGTGAATGTATTAACGCTTAACCTAGGACCTTCTCCCTGTGAGGCACAAGCGTTACCCACTGATCCAGCCTGTTGCCTAGATTCACTATACAGAGTGAAATATTTCAAGAATGTATTTCCTAATTATTTTGAGAGAAAGTTAAAGTTAAAGTACCACTGATAGTCACATACACACTAGGTGGTGTGGTGAAATTATTGTTCCACCCCCTGGGAGGTGAAGGGAGCAGTGAGCAGCAGCAGTGAGCAGCAGCAGTGGCTGCGCTCGGGAATCATTTTTGTAATTTAATTCATTAATTCAACCCCCAATTCCAACCCTTGATGCTGAGTGGGAGGTAATGGGTCCCATTTTTATAGTCTTTGCTATGACTCGGCCGGGGTTTGAACTCACGACCTACCGATCTCAGGGCAGACACTCTAACCACAAGGCCACTGAACAGGTTTACAATTTCATTTCACTTTCGGCTTTTCCCTGTCAGGAGTCAATAGCATAAATGGTTTACCTGACGCATCCCTGGCTGTGAATCACACCTATGCCCTTTGCCATACAGTTACACCACCAAGCATTCATTATAGCTTACAGCCAATGAAAAGCCCAAATTCAATATATCATAAAATGTGAAAGATTGTCAAATAATTTAATGGTGTAAATGACTGGTGTGCCCTCCAACCAGGAAATAAGCAACAACACTCCTGAGCCTTTCCATGGTCTTTCAGACCTCCTGAAATGTAGTCATTTCTACTCTATATTCATTTCTTGAGACGCAGCTGTCAATATCATATAACAGGGTCGATACCCAGCTCACATGCTGTGTAGGCCTCTTTTGTGTGAAGAAGCGCATGTAAAATGTAAATTTATGAATGAAAAGGCATTTCATACGACATTTAAACGCAAATGTATTTGTAGCTGTTTACTGCTCCATCATTGATAACAATATACAGTAGGGAAGAAATTCATATGGCCCCACTCCTGGGTGGATTTCGCGTGACAGGAAAGTTAATCATTTTGCAATGCAGCCTGCTGAAAATAATGGAATGTGCCACTGTGTACAAACTTGGAATTGCCACAAAACATATTTAAAGATATTCAACACTCTACTGGGTAGTGCACCCCCCCACACCCCCACCCTCCCTCCATGGTTATATTGTTATTTTGCACACAAAAAAATCTTTGTTTAAAAATGTGTCTACCATAATTTGTTTCTAGTACAAAACATGCATCAAATTAAATGTAGTTTGATTTAAGAATGTATAAAAATGGTTTCACATGAATAAAAAAGTGTGAACATATTTGTTCTGCCTTGGACCCAAATTTATTCGGGGGCAACCCTGCATATGTAAAAGCAAAAAAACATAAAAAATACCTTTCCCTCCAGTTGTGAGGTGAGCGTCTCCATGAAGTCATAATGTTCTCTGTGTATGCACACAAAGATCAGACTGGCCAATTGGGCTGCGTCAGCATGACTGAACGCCTAAATGACACACACAGAACTTAATATTAGCACACACACGTGCTCACTGCATTGGAAACAATGACAAACTATAACCACGATAAGAACAAACAAAGAAAAAAACAACATCATCATCTTGACACAGGTTTATTGTTGTGCTTGCAAATGGATACACACTATATAACATTAAAATATAAATATGAACAAATTATTTGGTCATAAAAAGAGGCTTTTTTTACAAAGTAGTATTAGTTTAACACTAAATAGAAAAACAATTATATTACAAAAACATTATGTATATTGTGTTGTGTTACATGAATATCATCTTAACAAAAGTTTAAGTTTCTGCTAATAATTTGTTTTCCTATCAGTATGACTTTTTATTATTTTTATTATCTGAAGTGATTTTCTTGCCAGCGTTATTTGTCTATAGGCCGCGGAACTCCTCCGAGCATGTAAGCCACGCCCACTCACGTAACAGGTCGCAAAGGCAAGTAATTTTATTCAGGCCTAACAACAAAATTTGTAAAAATTATTTTTTAACTACGAAAAAATATAGACACTCATTTTTCAACGAGGAATGGTAACTTATGCTAGCCCGTGCTGTTCTTTTAAATACAGTCGTCCCTTGTTTATTCAAGATGCAAGATTCAAGATGCTTTATTATTGTCCATTCTTTAACATGTACAAGACATATAGGGACTGAAATTTCATTTTCGGCACAATCCCACTAAGAGCAGACATACGTTACAGGGGGACAAGACGGGACCGGCAACGGATCAGCCACTTACAGCGCTCCTTGAAAAAGGTGGGAAAAAGGTGATATTGGGAAAGGGGGGCAAGAGTAAAAAAATATTAGTCTAAGGCTGGACCCTCGGGAGGGGTCCAGACTGAGTCCAAGGAAAAAACCTCACATAGCATAGCACACATAAACATGATACATATAATCACAACAACTCACAACAGAGGGGGGCGGGGGGATTTGGGGCCCAGGAGGCCGGCCTGCTGCTATAAAGCGCTACTAGCCGTCCATAACCCGGAAGAGGAATTAAGCAGTGGTGAAGGCGTTGATTGGGGGAGGGGCGGGTGCATGCATGTATGCCCAATTAACTTGGGTGAGATGTTGAAATGTTTTTGTGGACTGGGGCCGATCTCAAATTTCGACACCGGGTGTTATTGAAAAAAAGGAAGGTCAAAAACGTCCATCATTGAGGAGTCCTCGGGGGAGTTTTTCAGAACAGCCTGTTCCTGTGTCAAGGCCATTCGAGGGAGTCAAATCGTAGATTAGGATGTTGTTTTTCTTCGAGCAGTCAAAACAATGACTTGCCTGCTCTATGTGTCCGTGCTGGTTCTCTCAAATTCAATTTAATTCTCCTTCTCAGCAAGATCCATTTTGCGATTCATATCAGAAATCGCCACAGTCTGTGTTCCCACAGCCCGGCCCATTCCTTCCATTGCGACGAACAGCCGTTGGGCTCCTTGAGTGGCTGCCATTGTCTTCCGAATTTGACGATACACCAGAGCAATGCCCAGCCCAATCAGCAGGTGCCCCGCGATCACGGTTCCAAATAGGTAGATGTCTTCCTCGTCCTCTATGGAAAGGACTGAGAGGCACATGATTCTCCATTTATCCCAGGAGTCTCTCACGTAATCCGCAGCAATGGTTCCATCAGGGCAGCCAGGCTCCCCCGAACCTCTTTTCCTTGTCGAAAAGGCTTTGTCAATTGCGTCGAGAGTCCAGCTGATCATATCCATGTTTGATGTTTAGATTTGAAGACAGCGCAAAGAAAGAGGCTTCAAAAAAGTTCAGACAAGACAAAACGAAGAAAGCAAGCAGGGAAGGAGGGAGCGGAGAAAAATGTGACCGCCCTCAACAAGAGGCAAGACAGACAATTAACTCGGTTAATTGACTCCGGACATTTCCACGAAATAGGAATTATTAATTAGAATTCAAATACTTTCATAGCGAGAGCATAAAAACATGTTTACTACCTTCTAAATAAATTTTTCAACATTATGAGAGCACTTTAAGACATAAAATAACACCCTTTAGTCATCTTTACACTCTCTAAATCCAATACAGTAATGCTGGCTGAGGCTGAGCCAATCAGTGGCCACAATACTGAACAGCGTGCTCTGATTGGTTTGGTCTCTTCTATTAGCCAATACTACTGTAGTATTAACATTATTAGTTTATTTGGGCATTTCTATGCTTGAAAATGCTTAATTTAGTACCGACACATTTCTGACGGTGGCTGAGAGGATGGCTCTGGACAAAATACTGTCCACCATGGACAATACCCACCACCCCACTACACACCACATTCACCAGGCAGACTACTGTCACAATTGTGCTCCACGATCAGGCTCAAGAACCCTTTAGTCCCCCTGGCCATAAGACTGTATAACACCTCACAGTAACGTCAGGGGAAAAGCACACAGTGACTCATTTTCTCAATTTTCTTTTTTCTTCTTTTTCTACTCACTTCTAAACTGCACTGCTGTCCTAAGAGTCAGTCTCCAGTTGGTCACTTTAATGTGTACTTCTTGTTGTCTGGACACTTATTCCTTTACCCTTGCACCGAATTGCACATATTTTCTGTAGCCTGTGTACATTTATTTCCATGTCTACATTGAATTGCACGAATCTAATTTGTAATTTAATTATGTCTTGTATACTGCTTCTAGAAGCCTTGAATTTCCTTCAGGATCAATAAAGCATCCATCTTTCTATCCATCTATCTAAAAAAAGATATGTTTTTCTTAATTTACGATGCAGTGAAGCGGCAAATATTTAAAGTGTGGTGTAGTGAGGGATCAATACATTTGTTGTTAAATGTCATTTTGAGTTTTTAATTTATTTTTTTATTATTATTTTAATTTCCTTTCATTTTGGATTTTCTCTAGTTCATGTACGCTTCTCCCAATGGACGTGTGAATGTGTGTGTGAGTGGGGGGGAATTGTTTTGTTTTGTTTGGTTTTATTTGCTTTGTCTTGTTTGTTTTATTTTTCCTCTGTTATATGTTTAGGCTGGTGTTATTTTTGGAAAATAATTAGGGATGTCCGATAATGGCTTTTTGCCGATATCCGATATTCCGATATTGTCCAACTCTTTAATTATCGATACCGATATCAACCGATACCGATATCAACCGATACCGATATATACAGTCGTGGAATTAATACATTATTATGCCTAATTTCGACAACCAGGTATGGTGAAGATAAGGTCCTTTTTTTTTTTAATTAATAAAATAAAATAAAATAAATAAATTAAAAACTTTTTCTTGAATAAAAAAGAAAGTAAAACAGTATAAAAACAGTTACATAGAAACTAGTCATTAATGAAAATGAGTAAAATTAACTGTTAAAGGTGAGTACTATTAGTGGACCACATTCATGTGTGCTTACGGACTGTATCCCTTGCAGACTGTATTGATATATATTGATATATAATGTAGGAACCAGAATATTAATAACAGAAAGACACAACCCTTTTGTGTGAATGAGTGTGAATGGGGGAATGAGGTGTTTTTGGGTTGGTGCACTAATTGTAAGTGTATCTTGTGTTTTTTTATGTTGATTTAATAAAAAAAAAAACGATACCGATAATAAAAAAAACGATACCGATAATTTCCGATATTACATTTTAAAGCATTTATCGGCTGATAATATCGGACATCTAAAAAATAATTCATAAAAATATAAATAATACACACAAAACTATAATTTTGAGCCAGTGGGATGGACTAGCTTTAATCCATTGCAATTACCTTTAATACTTTTAAAAATTATTGTATCACTTAGTCCTTGTAATAGTTCTACTTTTTACTCATAATGATTGTAGCGGTAAAGTCCTAAACTGTTACTGCTACTGGTTGCCCAATATAAATGAAGCGAGTTTCGACGTGTGCAGCCAGCTAATAATAGATGTCCACAATTATGTCCACGTTTAACAAAAATGTTTATCAACATATAGTCACGAAAATAAAACTCACTTTGTAATAAAACGGAAAATAAACGGGAGCAAACAAATAATAGCTCAGCACAGTCAAAAACTGTTGCGCCTCCACTCAGCAACACCTGAGCATGATCAAAGCCCTTCCCCAAGTAAACTTTCACTTGGCTTTGAGCCAACCCCTAAGTGACATCATGAATTTGACAGAAAGAGTATATGGCTCTAACAATGACTTTGTTCCAATTGTTCCCCTTTTTAGTGTGACCCTTATAAATATAAGATTTATTTTTTATTAGCATATTAATTTGTGTCTTTTGTTAAACAACAAAAGCATGACTATTAAGTTAAAGTACAGAAATTATTCTCTTGACTATAATAAAGATATGACAATATGAGAACGTATGAATAAATACAATAAACACACCAAAAAAGATCTACACAAGGAAAATGAAAGCACACAACTTAATTTGAGAATTAAATTGGTTGCATTTGTATCATATTAGGATGTTAATGCTGCAGGATGTTTGCTTTAACAACTTCAGAGCGTTTCGAGTGAATTTCGAGTGTCTTTCTAAAATGTCACAGGATTTTTGCAACGTTGCTCAACAGCAAATGACCAAGATAGAAAGGGTGAAAACAAATTGCTCTTGAAGCAGAATTTAATTTTTATTTTTTTTACAGCATACACTGCCAACACGCTAGTGTGCGTGTGTGGGTTACCTGAGCTCCTTCAGGCAACGGGCCGCAGCTGCGAGGTCTGCGGCTGCCGTACACCACCTTGTAGTCCGTCTGCAGCAGGCGCTGACCTAGGGAGCGTCCCAGGTCTCCCGTCCCAAAAATGCATACCGGCTCCTGCTCCGAGGTCGCCATGACTGCTGCTCCTCCTCCCAGAGGACGCAGTGACACGCTCTCTGGCTTCACCTCTTTTGACATAGAAAGTCTGACGGACACAGTAAACGATATCTACCGATGCTTAAGTCTGGAAAAAGTTTGGATTCGGTGCAACAGAATTCATCTGAGAAAAAACTTCTGCGACCGTGTGTCTCCCATGTGCTCGACCAAGTTGACCCGCAATATTGCCAGTGGAGTTTATGTGTTTGCCTTTGCTCCCTCCCATTTTAGGATGGGCTTCGGGTGAAGTCTTTCCCAATTGGGAAACTCCATGGCAAATGTGTGCGTGTGTCTACTGAACAAAAAAAAAACTGAGACACCAGCAGGTCATCTTGCCTTATCTGAAAAAACAACATAATTTCCTCACAGTTGCGTAATCCCCGCATTTAGGGGAAATAAAAGCATTTCCCACTCGAAAGACTCAGCCAAGCACAACGTGAGTGTTTTGCCAATCACAACAGGAACTCATCTTGAACATTAGCCAACATGGTGTAATATGTAAACAACCCCCTCCTCTCCTGGACTGAGCAACCCCTCTCAGCAAACGCCTGATGACTTTAACACGTGTGCAACAAGTCATGTTTGGTAGAAGGGGCAAGCAAACTTTCACGACTGGTCTCCAACTAATTCAGGGGTGTCAAACTCATTTTAGCTCAGGGGCCGCATAGAGGAAAATCTCTTCCCACATGGGCCCGACGGGTAAAATCATGGCATAATAACTTAAAAATACAACTACGACAACTTCAGATTGTTTTCTTTGTTTTATTTTGGCCCCAAAATGAACAAGGACACTCTGAAAAAGTACATATCACAAATAATCCTCTTGACAAAACACTTCAAGTTAGTAAAAAATTTGAGGAAAAAAAAATTGTGCAGTTTCCAAAACACCATTAAGGCCATGTCTACACTAAGTCGTTTAACCCCTTAAACCAGGCCTGGGCAATTATTTTGCCTCGGGGGGCCACATTTAGAGAAAAAAATGTGCTTGGGGGCCGGTATATCTATTTTTAGGAACACTAATACAAAACCTCACAATAATGTCAGATTGAATGCTAAAAACATTATGACAGACCGCCTTAAAAAACGGAATGGGACTAAATGGGACATCCAGAATGTACATGAAAATAAAGAATGTGGGATTTACAATATTAACTATGAACGATAAAACACTGAATATTGACAACATATGAACGTCACACCCCCTCTCATTGGACATATTTTACAATCAAGCAAAACAATGCAACAAAAATGCAACAAACACAAAGAAATATGAATGCAACCTCACCTACAATCTGATGTATCACTAAGCTTTAGAACTTTGTTGTAAAAATCTGCAGTGAAAACATCACTGCAGATCATAATGGCAGCTACAGTTTACATCTTAAAGATCTAAAATAATTTTTGGGGAATGTCCAGCGGGCCGGATTGAAAAGCTTAACGGGCCGCATGTGGCATGTGTAATTTTTTAGCCTAAGCCCCGTTTCAGCCACACTAAACTATCGTTTAAGGTGCCCCTCCTCGGACAAATTTTTACGCGGGTAAGTGCGCCATGTATTTCTTGAATCTCCGGCACTTAGCTCTGTATGGACTCATTGATCGTTTACAAATTGAGTTCGGGGAGGAAGTGACGCCAGAAAAACCGTGCCCCACACAGGAAGTGAGGTCAGAAAGAACGTGCCACAGCCAGTTTCATAATAAAGCGGTTTCGTAACTCGATGCTAACCACTTTAAATATGAAGGCGAGTCATCCAGACATGCCCGTGTTTCTCCTTCTACATGTACAGACGCTTGTGGAAATCACACATGAATACCTTAAGAGAAAGCGATTGCAGCTATTTCGGATACAACACTTCTTAGACGGCAAGAGAACTTTCGAATGTCCAGGTCAGCTGTGATGCTACCTAGCGAAAAACTTTGTCCATTTGTCGAAGGACAGTCAACGAGAATGCGGGCTGCTGTGGATATAAAAGGTAGTGTGTGCTTTGTATTACCTGGCCGTCGAGGGAAGACTAACTACAGAAAACGGCTAATGTTTTTGGACTGGCAAAGCGGACAGTATCAGTTATTGTCTGCCATGTATGTCGCGGACTCAACGTCTAGGTCCAGAGTATATAAAGTCACCAAAAAGGAATGGACAATGAAGGTGAAGGCAAAAGAGTGAGTATTTTATTTATTTTATTTTATTTTAAATAAGCAGCAAGTACAGTACAGTTAGTAGAACAACTGTGTTTTCATTACTGTGTACTGTACTATATATATATATATATATATATATATATATATATATATATATATATATATATATATATATATATATATATATATATATATATATATATATAGATATAGATATATATATATATATATATATATATATATAAGAAATACTTTAATTTCAGTGAATTCTAGCTATAAATATACTCCTCCCCTCTTAACCACACACCCCGGCACCGCCCCCCCTAAACCCACCCCCCGCCCCCTAATCTTTCGAATTGTGTTTTAACAAACCAATTAAACTTTAAGTCATAGCCCATCTTTGATTGTACAAAAACAAAATAAAGCATGAATAAAAACGCTTCTATGTATCAACTACCTCATTTGTCATTTCCATTGTTGACTTTCTTTAAATTTGCACAGAAGAAAATCATTTTCACAGAACTATATCAATGTGCAGTGTCTCATGCAGCATTTTAAGTGAGTTACCAATTGTTTATTTTACTCCTGTTTGTTTTACGTTGGGTCGAGGGGGAGGAGTCGCAGTCCCGTTTTACCGTGTACCTCTTGCTTGGTATACTTGCTCGCCCCAATATAAACTATTTGCCTAACAGAATTGCTATTTTGACATCCAATGGACACATTTAGAACAGCAGATTCTTTAAGTTAAAAATGCAGCTAAATTTTACACTAGGCAAACTCATCTCGCAGTCCGGATTGAACCTGTTCCCGGGCCTGATCCAGCCCGCAGGCCGCATGTTTGACATCCCTGGACTAATTGATACAATGTGCAAGCAAGCCCGTCAATTTGTAGGTTAATCTGCACCCTCGTGCATGTTCCTATATGTGATTAATATGCAGTCTCCAAGCTGAAAATGGCCTTTTATTTTCCCCAGCGGTCCCAAATGCTGCTGTGTTCTGGAGTTGAGGTGAAACCCTGACCTTGTGACCTGTCCTGCTCTGTAATTACTCCCTCCGCTCTGCTGCGTCTTTAGCAAGGTCCACAGGAATGTGACTCTGATATAGCGGTGGTGGGTCGGGGGGGAGTGAAATTTATTCCTGATGTGCTGTAATTAGCCCAGGACCTAAAGAGCAATTAACTGGCTATTAAGCAAGTCCACTTTATTTATGTAGCACTTTACATGCATAAAGTCCATTTTCTGTTATTTAAATAAATACAACAGAAACAAGGGGGAATTTAAGAATAAATAATAATAACAGGAGGTAGTAAAAAATCTTAATGGGATAATAAACACCTTGTCCTGATAAATGAGACATCATTTCAAATACGAATACAGCAATACCTCAGTTTGCGTTAGTAATCTGTTCCAAAAGGTTGTGTTACAGTTGTACAGGGGAAGAAGACGGCACAGACAACAGGGACATCGTTTAACTCTGTTTAATTTTATATATATATATATATATATATATATATATATACATATATATATATATATATATATATATATATATATATATATATATATATATATATATATATATATATATATATATATATATATATATAATATATATATAAATAAGAAAATAATATTATAAACAAGGGAATGTAGTGTGACGAAACCAAAAGTGTATGGTGTGCGACTATGTGTAGGAATTAACTGTTGAGTGTTACCGGGAGTGTTGAGCGAGAGGCGGTCCGTGAGCAGACGTAAGGGTCGAGGGGAGGAGAGAGGCGTCAAAGTCCATGTCCAGGTGGAAGAGGCAGCCAGGGAAGCAGAGGGAATACGGGGAGATGAGACACACCGCTTGTAACGCGGAAAGGGAGGTATGCTGCTGGAAGGCGACAAGGAGGACACTAGACAAATGAACACGACGGGGGAGAGAAACAGACAGAGAAAGAGTGCATAGAGCTTGCTTGGTTCGGCTTACTGTACAGGACAGGTTGCTACGTTCTGGCACAGGATGCAGGCAGATCCTCTCATCAGCAAAAGGTGTGTTGATTGCTGATGATTGAATGCAGCTGCTTGCTGCACCCGGAATGGCGCGCGCTCTTGGAGGTGCTCCCAGATGAATGCGCACTGGTGTGCACCCGGGCCGTAACAGGTTGTGAAAAAATTAGGGCTGTCAAAGTTAACGCGATAATAAAGTGTTTACTGTGACTTCCTTTGACGGCCCCGATTTTTTTGACGTGCGATTAACGAGCATGCATCCTGATTGCTTTTTGACCCTCGTTCCATTCCACAGCGTGTCAAATGTAACAATGTTCAGTGACTGTTGAGCAACAAACTCCTCTTTGCTTCCTAGACGACCACCTCAAGATCGATCCATCACCATGAAGCAAAATGCAACAAATATGCAACAAATATGCAATAAACATGGCGAAACATGAACGCAATAGTCAAAATAACACCCACAGACCCATAGAATAATAATAATAATCCATGTAATATCACTTTTCTACAGAACAGAACTATGTTGTAGAAATCTGCTTCCGAGTCGCTTCCTGACACTCACGTCTCAGGCTGGCTGCTGTGAACAAACTCTGCTGCTTCCCTCATCTGCTTGGAGCTGATGCGGGTTAAAAAGCTTAATAAGGCCCATTAATCGTAAATTGCCCAGGTCTGGTCTAGGGCAGTGGTCCCCAACCACCGGTCCACGGACCGATTGGCCGCGCAAGAAATTTAAAAAAAAATAAATAAATATATATATATTTTTTTGTATTAAATCAACATAAAAAACACAATATATACATGATATATCAATATAGATCAATACAGTCTGCAGGGATACAGTCCGTAAGCACACATGATTGTATTTCTTTATGAAAAAATAAAAAAATTTAAATAAAATACCCCCCGCCCCGCCCCCCCCTCCCCGGACAAATTTCCAAGCGTTGACCGGTCCGCAGCTACAAAAAGGTTGGGGACCACTGGTCTAGGGTATACTTATCAATGATGAAAAATGATGTCTACCGTGTCTGTGATTAATCGCGATTCATGTTGTGGTAACTATGAACAAACTGCGATTAATCACGATTAAATATTTTAATTACTTGACAGCTCAAAAAAAAGAAAGGAAATAATGAAAAGTGAATCAATTTTTCCCATAAAAAATATTGATAAATAAATCCAAATGTTACAGACATTAATTTTTTTTCTTTTTTTTAAAATATCGAGAACAACTATTAAACAAAAACTGTTCATTCTAGCTCATATATATGTATATCTTAGTATTTGTTTAATCAGATTAACCACACTTCAAAGATGCAATGAATCAGGATTAATCACAGTAAATTACTTTCTTTCATAATTCTAATTAACTTTAAAAAAGACCCCAATATGTTGACACAAATGCAAATTGACTGACAGAATCCTATAAACAAAAATAGTTTTTAATATTTTACTTAAATGTACCTCATTCAATGTGTTAAAAACTTGGTAACACTATTAAGACCCATTGGGGAAGATTTTGAAGTGAAATTTGCCCTGGCGCACACCAGTCCTTGCACTGACGTATGCACTGACCTGATCACTGACCGTATAACAAAGGTGCATGTATAAATTGTGTGGTTAATCTGTGTTGATACGTGATTATGGCAAAAAAATTTGTGATTAATCACATGGGATCACTTGTTAAATTTGACAGCCTGAATATAATTATCTTTATTTTAGTTCACGTCTTCCATCTCTATTATAACATGCACTGAAAAGTTCTGATTAATATCTATTTTTGAGTTTGGAATATGTGGTGTTTTGATGCCAGCTGTGTAAAGGTTATTATAGAAGCATTTAAGTCCCATCTTAAAACTCATTTGTATACTCTAGCCTTTAAATAGACCCCCTTTTTACACCAGTTGATCTGCCGTTTCTTTTCTTCTCTCCTCTGCTCCCCTCTTCCTTGGAGGGGGGGTTGCACAGGTCCGGTGGCCATGGATGAAGTGCTTGCTGTCCAGAGTCGGGACCCCGGGTGGACCGCTAGCCTGTGCATCGGTTGGGGACATCTCTGAGCTGCTGACCCGTCTCCGCTCGGGACGGTTTCCTGCCGGCCCCACTATGGACTGGACTCTCGCTGATGTGTTGGATCCACTGTGGACTGGACTTTCACAATATTATGTCAGACCCACTCGACATCCATTGCTTTCGGTCTCCCCTAGAGGGGGGGGGGGATGTTTACCCACATATGCGGTCCTCTCCAAGGTTTCTCATAGTCATCACACTGGGGTGAGTTTTTCCTTGCCCGTATGTGGGCTCTGTACCGAGGATGTCGTTGTGGCTTGTGCAGCCCTTTGAGACACTTGTGATTTAGGGCTATATAAATAAACATTCATTGATTGATTGAGATAAGGCCACAATAAAAAAACTCAAACAATAAATGGATGAATAGAAATATATGTAGTATGCTTTGGATCAAGACCTATAGACAGGACTACACTTTAATAATAATAATAATAATAATAATAATAATAATAATAATAATAATAATAATAATAATAATAATAATAATGTCAGTTAAAAAATTCTAATCTTAAGAATAAATAAAATTAAAAAAAATATTAAAATAAATGTATGTGTTTACTTTTAGACAAATTAAATTCTACTATGTAGTCGGTCAATGCTTATGTGAGACAAGAACACACGGCTTTCTCTTTTCTGTGCATTGTAAGTAGTGGAAAGCTGCTAGCAAGAGGCGGCTAACAACGCAGGTAATGGGGCTTCATCTATTACTCCTATAAAACACTCTGAAAAATATCCATAAACCTACAACAACATTTTAATGCATGCATATATACCAAGCTAAAGCGACATTGTTATTGTCAGAGCTAACACCTACGAACACGTTTTAGTAACACAACACCTTGCTTCCAGAGACACACACTGCTCCTCCGGTGAGATGTAAGCTAGCTACTGAGCTTTTGCTCCTAAATCACCTCTGAGTTTGAAAAAGTTAATGCTACTCGCTAGATTATAAATCACGACTCGCACTTGTATAATTAAAGATTGTGGCCATAAGTCAAGAAGAACTTTGAAATTAAACTTTCACTCAAAGACATTGCTCGGAAAACGTTTGTTTGCTTCTAGCATATTTTTACAATTGTGACAATTATGTTTGAGTCATCATCTAAACGAGAAACACAAGTCTTGTTGAAAGATATAAACGTCCCATCAGTCGACTTCCCAGTGAGAGGAAACATTTTACAGTAAGTGTTTGTTTTTATTATGTTTGTGGCTTCTATTTCTTGTGTAGAATTTAGCATTAGTGCTACATGATATTTCACTAGAGCCCTATCCGCTTACCATTGAGCATCTAAAACTTGTTGCTCATCCTCCGTATATTCAGGCTCAAAAAGACAGGGTCCTGGATAATCATTTGTCCCAAAGTAGTTGTCATTGGCTCTTATGAAGTCTGTCATGATTAGTAGTTGTTGTTGATGGAAACAGCCAATGTTGAATCAGGAAATACGTTTCGGTACTGCTTAATATGAGCAAAATACTGTAATTAATACATGTTATCAAGAATGTGTGTGTTACCACAATACATGCATACTTACAGCATGTATATAACAAGTTGATGGAGGTTATTGAAGGTTTTTTAGAGATTTTGTCTTTTTTAGACAGAATAGATAGTTTCCCCATTACCTACATTGTCACCACTTGCTTTTTTTTCTATTTAGAACACACATAAAAATATGTGTTTTCTTGTCTCATGTAAGGATTGTGAATGATAGGCAAAATAAAAATGAAAAACTGTGCAGTTTACCTTTAACGGCTGCAAGTGTTCAAGATAAACCATTTTAAACCCCATGAAAGTCGTGTCACTCTGGGTAAGCAAGTTCCAAAGTCGTACCATCCATCCATCCATCCATCTTCAACCGCTTATCCGGAATCGGGTCGCGGGGACAGCAGCTCCAGCAAAGACCCCCAGACTTCCCTCTCCAGAGCAACATTTGCGACTTCCTCCTGGGGAATCCCGAAGCGTTCCCAGGCCAGAGAGGAGATGTAATCCCCCCATCTGGTCCTTGGCCTGCCGCGGGGCCTCCTCCCAGTGGGACGTGCAACGAGGACCTCCCTAGGGAGACGCTCGTGAGGCATCCGCACGAGATGCCCGAACCACCTAAGCTGGCTCCTTTCCAAGCGAAGGAGCAGCGGCTCTACTCCGAGTCTCTCTCGGGTGACTGCACTTCTCACCCTATCTCTAAGGGAGATGCCAGCCACCCTTCTGAGGAAACTCATTTCGGCCGCTTGTATCCGCGATCTTAGTCTTTCGGTCATTACCCACACTTCATGACCATAGGTGAGAGTAGGAATGTAGATAGCTCGGTAGACCGAGAGCTTTGCCTTCTGGCTCAGCTCCCGTTTCGTCACAACAGTGCGGCAGAGAGACTGCAATACTGCCCCAGCTGCTCCGATTCTCCGGCTGATTTCCTTCTCCATCTTTCCCTCACTCGTGAACAAGACCCCGAGATACTTAAACTCCTCCACCTGGGACAGAGTCCTGTCCCCTACCCGGACTGTACAAACCATCGGTTTCCTGCTGAGAACCATGGCCTCAGATTTGGAGATGCTGATCCTCATTCCAGCCGCTGAACACTCGGCTGCGAACCGATCCAGTGAGAGCTGAAGGTCACGAACCGAAGGTGCCATCAGGACCACATCATCTGCAAACAGCAGTGACGCAACCTTTAGCCCCCCGAGACGTATACCCTCTCCGCCATGGCCACGACTCCGCCTAGAAATCCTGTCCATGAAAATCACAAACAGGATAGGTGACAGAGCGCAGCCCTGGCGGAGACCAACCCCCACTGGAAACGGATCCGACTTACATCCAAGCACCCGGACACAACTCTCGCTTTGGTTGTACAGAGATTGGATGGCCCTCAACAGGGTTCCCCTCACTCCGTACTCCCTCAGCACCTCCCACAAGATCTCCCGAGGGACGCGGTCATATGCCTTCTCCAAATCCACAAAACACATGTAGACTGGATAGGCATACTCCCAGGCCCTCTCCAGGATTCCCGCAAGCGTAAAGAGTTGGTCAGTTGTTCCACGACCAGGACGGAATCCACATTGCTCCTCTTGAATCTGAGGTTCGACTATCGGCCGGACCCTCCTTTCCAGTACCTTGGCGTAAACTTTCCCAGGGAGGCTGAGTAGTGTGATACCCCTGTAATTAGCACACACCCTCTGGTCCCCCTTTTTGAAAAGGGGAACCACCACCCCAGTCTGCCACTCCCTCGGCACTGTCCCAGACTTCCACGCAATGTTGAAAAGGCGTATCAACCAAGACAGCCCATCAACACCCAGAGCCTTCAGCATTTCTGGACGGATCTCGTCAACCCCCGGAGCTTTGCCACTGTGGAGTTGTCTAACTACCTCAGTGACTTCACTCCGAGAGATCGACGTCGATCCCCCATCATCCTCAGGCCCTGCTCCTATCAGGGAGGGTGTGTCTGATGTATTTGGGTTCAGGAGTTCCTCAAAGTGCTCTTTCCAACGCCCCACGACTTCCTCACTTGAAGTCAGCAAAGTCCCATCCTTGCCGTACACAGCTTGGATGGTTCCCTGCTTCCCCCTCCTGAGGTGCCGTATGGTCTTCCAGAACAGCTTTGGTGCCGCCCGATAGTCCTTCTCCATGGATTCCCCGAACTGCTCCCACACCCTCTGCTTAGCCTCGTCCACAGCCACGGCCGCTGCCCTTCGGGCCCGTCGGTACCTTGCAACTGCCTCCGGAGTCCCCTGGGATAACATACCCCGGTAGGACTCCTTCTTCAGTCGGACGGCTTCCCTGACCACCACTGTCCACCAGGGTGTTCGAGGGTTACCGCCCCTTGAGGCACCTAAGACCTTCTGGCCACAGCTCGCATCTGCAGCTTTAGCAATAGAGGCTTTGAACATTGCCCATTCCTGTTCAATGTCCCCAACCTCCACAGGGATGGCAGAGAAGTCCCGCCGGAGGTGGTAGTTGAAGTCCTTCCGGACAGAGGACTCCTCCAAACGTTCCCAGTTCACCCGCACTACACGCTTGGGTTTGCCAGGTCTGTCCAGAGGTTTCCCCCGCCATCTAACCCAACTCACCACCAGATGGTGATCAGTTGACAGTTCAGCCCCTCTCTTCACCCGAGTGTCCAAAACATACGGCCTCAGATCAGCTGATACGATTACAAAATCGATCATTGATCTTTGGCCTAGGGTGCTCTGGTACCAGGTACACCTATGAGCATCCTTATGCTTGAACATGGTGTTTGTTATCGCAAGTCCGTGACTAGCACAGAAGTCCAATAACAATCCACCACTCAGGTTCAGATCAGGGAGACCGTTCCTCCCAATCACGCCAGTCCAAGTATCACTGTCATTGCCCACGTGCGCGTTGAAGTCCCCCAGCAAGACTATGGAATCCCCTGCCGGCGCCCCATACAGGACCCCATGCAAGGTATCCAAGAAGGCTGAATACTCTGAACTCCTGTTTGGTGCGTATGCACAAACAACAGTCAGAGTTTTCCCGCCTCCAACCCTAAGGCGAAGGGAGGCGACCCTCTTGTCCACTGGGGTGAACTCCAACGTACAGGCACTCAGCCGGGGACTCGTGAGTATCCCCACACCCGCCTGTGCCCTCACACCCTGAGCAACTCCAGAAGTGAACAAGGTCCATCCCTTGTCCAGGAGTGTGGTTTCAGAGCCCTTGCTATGCGTAGAGGTAAGCCCCACCAGATCCAACCGGTAGCGCTCCACCTCTCGCACCAGCTCAGGCTCCTTCCCCACCAGCGTAGAGACGTTCCACGTCCCGAAAGTCAGCCTCTGCTGCCCCGAATTGGTCCGTCCGGAGCCTCCACTTTCACCGCCATCCACTTGGCAGCGCACCCGACCCCACTGGTTCCGACCGCGGGTGGTGGGCCCACGTGGCAGAGAAGATGGTGTGTCCACGTAGCTTCTTCGGGCTGTGCCCGGCCGGGCTCCGTGGCAAGCCCGGCCACCAGGCGCTCGCTGACGAGCCCTACCTCCGGGCCTAGCTCCGGAGGAGGGCCCCGGGCTTCCTCCGGGCCGGGTAACGCATCCTCTTTTAGTGTAGTTCATGGGGGGTATCGTAACCCTGATGGGGGGGGCATTCGGGTGCTACACCTTGCCCAAGGGTGACCCGGAACTATGTAAGGCAGGGGCGTTCAACTCCCTGAGGCTTAATACAAGCCCACATACCTGTACCAACAAATGAAAAAGTGTAAACAGAAAGAGAAGAAAAGGTTGCTGTGTTATTAAAGTGTTCAAGTTTAGCACCAATCAAGCAGCTCAGCGTTATTTTCCCAGGGCCTAAATTGGGGCACTTACGCTTACACTTTTCTAATTAAAATTGTATTTATTTTGGTGCATGTTTTGTACTAAAACAAATTAATTGGGAAATAAATTCAATATATAAATTGAAATATAAAATAATTGTGTTTTTTTGAGGGGGGTCGGGTTACCGCAAAATAAAGAAAATTGCATAATTCATAATAGATTTGCAAAACTTCCTGAGACATCTCAGACCGGGATTTAATCCTTGTGCCACTGCTCACAAGCCCAGCATGGACGATGTGCACCACAACGGACTGTGATTGATAGTGACACACGCAGATAATATGATTATAATGAGGGATTTTAATATCCATATAAATTGATAGCTGTGGTCTTACACAAATAATAAATGAACCCAAGCATTGCAACGGTAATAGGATAGACCTACTCCTTGTCCGAGGTGTCACTACCTCCAAAGTTATGGTACTACTCTACACTAAAGTAATGTTCGATCATTACCCTATAAAATTTGAAGTCCTGACTCATTGTCAACAAGCTACTAATAACCAATACTTTAGCAGGCGCCACATTGATGCTGTCACAACTACGACTCTTGCTGGCTTAATGCACTCGGTAATAGCACAATTCCCAAATTATGTGGGGTCTATCGATAACCTCACAAACAACTTTAACGATACCCTGTGCAATTCCATTAATAGTATAGCACTGCTAAAGCTAAAAAAAGGCCCCTAAAAGGTGTACCCCCTGGTTTACAGAAGAAACCAGAGCTCTTAAACTATCTTGTAGAAAGCTGAAACGCAAATGTGATAGTTCAATAATTTATAAAAGTACGCTTACCTTAGCTAAAACTAATTACGACTCCAATCTCATGCGCCTCAATAAAAACGATCCTAAATATTTGTTCAGTACAGTAGCATCGCTAACCCAACAAGGAACCAGAGGTGTGGACTCGAGTCACATGACTTGGACTCGAGTCAGACTCGAGTCATGAATTTGATGACTTTAGACTCGACTTGACAAAATGTAAAGAAACTTGCAACTCGACTTAGACTTTAACATCAATGACTTGTGACTTCACTTGGACTTGAGCCTTTTGACTTGACATGACTTGCTACTTTCCCCAAAACCCAAATACTAAAAAGGTATTCAGGAGCGCCCCGTATCTTTCATTTTGTACGTGTCTGTCTATCTATCAGCGTGTGTGCTGCCTGTCAGCGTGTGTGCTCTCAGTACAATAGCCAATCAAATTAGATCTACGTTGTTTTCATCCCACAGCATTCATCCAATCAAATTGCAGGACAACCACCGAACAAGAGCTGTCAAACAACGCAGCAATGAGGAAAAATTATGCTAAAGTTGGTTTCGTTAGGGTATAAAAACTACGACTTGGTCAACAAAAAACGAATTGCAGTATGCAAAACATGCAGTTGGAATATTACAGACGGAGACCCAACAACTTCGAACTTCGTTCGACATTTGAAGATGCACAAAGAAGGGTAAGTTTTGAATGTAAGCTAAAGTTTATTGGCTAAGTAACGTGACTTTTATTTGCAGTGTAGTGTCGTAGAATTTCTGACCTTTTGACCTATATTTCTTGTCTTTTAAGAATGTCCGCTCATGTTCAATTCTCTTCTATTTTGTGCCATTGAATGGACCAGTTGTGGGACAAAGGTGAATATGGAGTTATGCCAACCTGTCTACAGAATGGTTAGATTTTCCAAATATGACTAAGAGATACAAGGTTGTTTTGGAACAGACAAAACCAAAACACAACAATCGTGACGCATTTAGATAACAAACAATGACGCACAAGAGACATATAAAAAATGGCAGAAGACCGGAACTCGAGTGTGATTTTGGCTTGTGTGTGTCTTGTTTGCTCCGGAGTAACATGTGGTCTGTCTGCACGGCCAACTTAATTCAACCTGCACTTCTGATAATGGGTAAATAAATTTGTTGTACTAAACTACTTTTGTTGCCTGTTTAAGCTTTGGACAATCCACTACACAAATTGGCGTCACGAACAGGATGGTTTAGAAGCTACAGGTCGACAGCTGCTCCCGCTCTCTCTGTTAGGCAGACAGTGTGCTGCACGCGCGCATCTAATACAAGGTAAGCAGTTTGCTTTAAAGTGTAAACATTTTCTGCCTGGAGAGAGCCGGATCGATAAGACTAATTGCTGAATCTATTTTTGATAAAAGATAGGTTTAGTCCAAAAACAACCTGGAATGGGGTAAATTATGGTTGGATTGAGTTGTTTTACATGTGATCATTTGTCTGTGTGTTTGTTGAAAACTTGTGATTTCTTGTTTTTAACATAAGGGGATTGTTGATAGAATTTTGGTGGTTTGGAGTGTAGAAGCATAGACGATGTGAGACGAAAAATTTCTTTTAACATCTTCATCCTCTGTCGTTGTTGGCAGAGGATGCTTTTTTCTGCAAGTACATTAGGTTAGCCGGAGTTGGACACAGCGAAATTTAAGGCAAGGTTGGCTAACTGATGTGACATTTGACCCACACAAATTTATGACGTCTATGAAGGTCCTACGTATCTGTCTATGTGGAAGCTGCAGCCGGGTAAAAAGCCTGATATAAGGTGATCATTCAGTGACTCCGGTAAAGGAGATCAACTGAGCCAAGTTGTCACGAATTTGGAAATTTGCTGCAGTATAGATGGATAGAGTTAAGGGCTCCATATGGTAGAGCCTTGGTGAAACTATATGGACTGACCAGACACGATGTACTGTAGGATTGGGGGGTGATTCCTGGTGATTCTACAGCGCCTTAGGCTGGTTATCCGTGTTGGTCAGGAAGGAAAAGCAGGGTTTGCTCCGCTAAACGGGTTAATCGCCGTAATATGAGTAAGAATGACCTGCGTGTGTGTGTTATGAGACGGCCGATTCCACAAAAGCACGCGTGCATTAGTTGTTTATATTGGTCCGGACCAGGGGGGCGTGGTTTGTGGGAAAAATGTGTGTTTTTTTTTAAATTTATATATATATATCTGCGTATTGTAATAACATTTGTGTAGCACCTGGTTTCTTATCTGTTTTAATTCCGCTCTGAAAAAATCAACCTCTCCTCCTCACCTCCCTCCCTCATGCTTTTGTGAGAGTTCCCTCACGCTTTTTTCGCACCCACGCTGATCTGCAAGAGCTGGGAAATTGTCGGTTATGTGTGTGCGTGTGAGAAAATAGACAAAGTTATGTACAGAAAACACATGAGTGAATGATCCATCCATATAATTATTTTCTTCCGCTTATCAAGAGGTTGGATCGCGGAGGCAGCAGCCTAAGCAGGGAGGCTCCCCCTCTTGGGCGCTGCGAGCGAATTCCAGTCATTTGAATTTGTTTTTAACTATACTGGTGATTGTGACTGTGCGATATTACAGTTGTTTTACACACTGAGATTTTGAGTACGGGAAAAAAGGCTCTTGCTCGCTGGTAAATTCTCTGTGTGTGAGTGACTGTGTGACGCATATAAAGAAAAAAAAAAAAGGAGTCTCAGCTGGGAGACATTTTGAGATAAGAGTGTGTCAGAAGTGGCGAGGCTGTGTGAGTGTCAGCTGTACGAGGCATTGGTTCGAAGAGGAGTGACACTGATAGCATTGAGCTAGGTTAGCATTGTGTTAGCATAGCATTGAGCTAGGTTAGCATTGTGTTAGCATAGCATTGAGCTAGGTTGGCATTGTGTTAGCATAGCATTGAGCTAGGTTAGCATTGGGTTGGCATAGCATTGGGCTAGGTTAGCAAAAGTTTGCTTACTGAGGCATAGTAAGGCTAAGTTAGCATCTAGCTTGGCATTACTAAGTGTGGTTGAACAGTTATTCTCGGTCTGTAGAGTGTGCTAGTAGTAGGTGCTTGCTAAGTCCAGTAAAATAATAGATATATGGAAAATTACACGTTTGAATATCAATAAATGAATACGGATTGTGGGACATTGAAACATTGTTTAATTCATCATTCATGTATATGTTTAGTATACTTTTTTGGTACAGCCTTGATGCTCTGCTGATCCATACAGTTCCTGGGTGGAAGTTGAGACAAACACACACGCACGAACATCATAGATTAGGACACATTGTAACTTTGAATTAATAGTTATACAACAAATAAATTAATAATATTGAATTTAAATTTGATAAAGATAAATTGATTATAAATTGACATTTAAATTGTTTTTAGGAATAAACACACAATAAAATAAAAGTTAAATTTATATTCTAATACATCTAAGGGCATCTGTGAAACATAGAGTCTGAAGAAGTACAGATAAGAGCCACTCAGCGCCATTGTCAAAACAAAACGTAGAGAAGCGTTAAACAAATTCTAATCAGAAGGAAGACAGACCAAAATACGAGAACTTAAGTAAACAGACAGCAAGTAAACCAGAAATAATAATGTAAATAAATAACAAAGAAAGCAAATTTTCGACTGATACACACACCTGTTTGTCATTTCACCTGTCCAGTGTCAAGGTGCACTGGGATAGGCTCCAGTAGATTTATGCTGCTTTAACATCTGCTGACTGAAGAATCCTCCATCAAGTCTTTTATTGGGCGCCAAACAATCATCCATGCCACACCCACTTCAAGTCCACTTCTGCATTGGTGCATGTAGAATTACAAATAGAGAATAAAACTAAATGGAAATAACTGTCTGCAAGATGAGCATGACGTCATGAATTGTGCTCGGGTTAGTAATAGATAGATAGATAGACAGATAAAACGTTATTGATTCCTTCAGGAGAGTTCCCTCAGGAAGAAGAACTAAAAAGTAAACAGTAACTAATAAGGGTATAAATGGAAACAAAATAGAAAAATATTACAAGGAGAATAAAAATAGAACAGTAAGATAAGAGAAACTAGGCATTAACGACCATGATATAAAAAAGTATTGCACAAAAGAGGAGTTGTACAGTGTAATGATGTATGAGACAAAGGATTTTTATAGGCTAAACCAGTAGTTCTCAAAGGAGGATATGGTGTTTCCGCCCGGACAAAAAAGGGGGGTACTTGAAGGTATGCCAAGGGGTACCTGAGATTTTAAATATTTTAAAATAGCGACAATTCAAAATCCTTTATAAATATAATTATAGAAGAATAATTCTTCAACAAAATAAATATTTAGAATTAAGTTCACGAGCCCAGATGGATCTCTATTACAATATCCAAAGAAGGTTGATGATTGATTATATGTATAGAAATGTTGATTATAATTTAATCACTTGTTTAATTTTTAAAACGTTTTAGTTATTCTTATTTTTTTGTTTGTCCAAATAAGTCAAGTAAGACCACAACAAATGACCAATATGGTGCACTGTTATACAATTTAATAAATCAGAAAATAATGACATTATGCTGTATTTTACTTCTTTAATTTACTGGGAAAAAAAGGTTGAAAACCACTGCCCTAAATCATATCTAAAGCTAAAATTATTTTATAAGACTGATTATTTTGGATTATTGTGTTTGTATTGTGAGAGAAGGAGAGAAAGTGAGAGAGAGAGAGGAAGAGAGAGCAGGTGAAAAAACAGAAGGAGGGTGAAGATTTTAGAAAATATGGGAAAAGGATGTTCATAACCTTACGTTATGTGAATGGTTTCTAGGAGAACAGAAAATAGAAACATTTTGTGAAGTGTAAAGAAGAGATGAATACAGGATGTTGTTTGTAAAGGAAAACGAAAGTGAAGAAAAGATGAGAAAGTGACAAATGAAGGTATTCATAAATGGTATGCTGTTGATTGTGATTAGCTGCAAGTTTGTTTATTTGTTTGTTTAGTTGTTTGAGTGAAAGGGGAAGAAATCAATAGGAATAATTACATGCAAAATGGAATAAAACTATGAGTGCGATAGATAATGAATGAATAAATGAAATAAGTTTATTTTGGTCATATAATCAACCATCAACCAATTTGTGTGAGCAGTTTAACAGTAAATTAGACATATTAACAATCATACACATTTACACACAGAACAAAAAAGAAAAAGAATGACCGAAAAAAGAATAGGCGGAAGCCAAAGCTTATATTGGCCTATGATATACAATTACTGAACATTAAATTACCTGGAACATCAACGTTAAAAGATGAAAGTAATTGTTACTATATTTTATAATGTTGAGAAAACTTTACTTTTCAAGGGTCTCCAAAACCATAACAAAAAACTACATGTGTTCAGCTCATCACTGAGGATGGTACATCATTTAACTCCTAAAACTGAAATACATTTGTGTTTTTATTTTTATTTTACTTGACCTATTTTAAAAATCAATATCCTCCGTAAATGATAGTTTTCTCCTCATAATGTAAATAAGCTAAGAATACAAACTGGAAGGCTGTTGTTCTTTATTTGGAAACAAAATTGCCATTGTTTTAAAATTAAATTATCTGAACATTTAACACATTATGACTTAAAAAATGGATTGATATGATCATAATAATAATGCTTTGTGTAATATTGAAATGAGCCTTTTAATTTTAAGTATTGGGTCTATATTTCTTCTATAAACATTTCCCCAAACTTCAAAACAATATTACATATGGAAAAATGAATGAATAATATAACATGTGCAGACATTTCTTATTCAGCATGTGTTTAACTTTATACCGAATAGCAATGGATTTGGATATTTTCTTTAATATGTTCCATATGCGGCTTCCAACATATTAATGATCAATTACTATTCTCAAGAATGTAGTTCATATACTCTGTCAATTTCCACTTGATTCAACTTTAATTTTTGTTTCACAATTTTTACTTTGCACCCTGGACAGGTCGCCACCTCATCACAGGGCCAACACAGATAGATAGACAGACAACATTCACACACTAGGGCAAATTTAGTCTTATTAATTTCTACATATTGAGATCTATTACTTAAAATAACTACTTAACCACTGTTGTGAAACACCTTTCTAATTTATGGGAGTATTGGGATAGGATTGAGGAAGATGTCTGCTGTGGTGGTGGTTAGTTTGGAAATTAATTTAATAAAAGTAACTTTAAAGTGCAGTCTGACATTTTAGTTTGGAGTAATTTATATTTTTATTTAGACATTGCAGTACACCATACTTCTGGATGTTGAGCTAGAAGAGGATAATGGCATGACAGAATAAAGTTAGAATTAAAGTTGGGGTGCCAGTGATTGTCACACACTACTGGGTGTGGTGGAATTTGTCCTCTGCATTTGGCCCATCCCCCGTGATTGCCCCTGGGAGGTGGGGGAAACATGTTTGGTGATTTGGCTCCCAAGTTTTTTATGGTCTTTGGTATGACTCGACCGGGGTTTTGAGCTTGCGACTTGCCGATCTCAGGGCAGACACTCCTATGAAGGAGGCAAACCAAATCTCAACAGCTTTCAGTTAGCTATAGATTTTGAGAGTATAATGCGAATAACTATAACTTTACAACTTTTTGCTTCGAATAGTGTTGAATAATAATTACAAATAACAGCCTACATTAATAATTAGAATACGAGCCGATATGTAAAGTGTTAAAAAAGAGGAGAAGTGTGATTAGGTCTGGCGCTTAGAGCATGGCCTTGCGTGTTTGTTGTGACTAGGTTGGATAACCAGTCGGAGACAGGCAAGGCAAGGCGGGGCAGCTTTGTTTGTGTGGCGTTTTTCATGCAACAAAGTGAAATGAAAGAAAATAAAAGCAAAATTAAAATGCAGACAATAAAAATAAACACAGTGCGGACGTTAAAAGTTAAAAGATTAAAAGATTTAGCTGAAAGATAAGGAGAAACGTGAATAAAAACATTCTTTTGTTTTGGAGAATATCACGCACAGCGGGAGGTCAGAGTGCAAGCATGACAGCTTGCTCGCGCCTACTGATAGACAAATGATAGTTTAAATTAACTTATAGATAATCTTTAAGTGAATTAAAAGGGTACTTAAATACACATGAAGTAGTACGTATAATCTTTGAATTAAGGTTATTGATTAGCAATTAATGGGATAGTTAAGACTGTAATTTTAAAACGTGGTATGCAAAATTGAACTAACCAAGAGGATATGAAAACGATGGGTGTACATGTTTTGAGTTCCAAATTCCGGAGGAAAAACCTCAACAAAACGTAAAACCATACAGACGGACTTGGGTGGTAGCCACGGTTGTGCTAGGTCAAGCGAGGGTGGAAAGGATGTGCAGCCGGGGGACTGCCAGCTTCTCTGAACAAGACAAGCTCCAAAGTTGTAGCCAGAACATGCTCACAAAAAATACAGGTGTGACAGCAGGACGAACAGCAGGATACAAACAGACCCCTGCTGGACATAAGTGTCAACGGACAATGTTAAACACAATCTTTGAAGCATTCCTTTGTGGTCAACCTGCACACACCTTGTAATGACCTGCTTACGAACTGTGCCCTGACAATTCAATACCGCACAGAAGGAACTTCTTGATGTTGCCTGACAGCACGACATCAGCTGACAACTACTGGGGACGCCTCCCAGGAACGAATGGAGGACGGGGACTGCTCCAACTGTCCTAGCACTGGCTGACGGAGGTGCGTCCATGTGTCCTGCCACCCAAACCGCCAAAGTGTATGATCACCAATCAGACGACTCATAATAGGAGCCTTTTGACTCTTATATATGGTGGGACTCAAGGTATGGCCGCTCATGTGAACTATCCTTACAACAATTAGAATGGTATAAGATGGACAACTAATGACCCACATTGTTCCCTCTGTCCTGCCTACGAAACCAAAAATTTAGGTCAAATGATAAAACAGGGCGTAGCTGCTGCTGATTGAACCGATACGCAAATACCACATTTTCAATTATTTCGGTTGTCTGTTAAAAACAAAGCTATTGGTTGCAATTTGGACATTCCTGCTGTAGGCTACAAAGAGCTAGCAGCTATACAACAGCTGAGCTAAAATAACAAATTTAAGCATATCAAAAAATTGTAGTTGCTTATTACATACACAAAGTCGCTTTGAGACAGAAGTCTGTAGAAAGTATTCAGTAACAAACTTGTCCACATTACTAAACTTTCTACCACAGGAAATATACTGAACAAATACAGCAGTTACTGTCAGACTCTAATCTGGGATACCTTGTCTATCAGAGACATGGTTAAAACCCACAACACCTTTCGTTCTAATTAATGTCCCGGGGGACAAGAATACAGAAAAGACAGATCGAGTGACAAAGGGGGGAGGAATTATGATTTATGAAAGGGAAAACATTAAAAGTAGATCAATTTGAGAATGTTGAAATTAAAATCACATTTTTCTCAGATATGTATTTCTAGGTAATTGTAGTATACCGACCGACCACAGCTAAAGACATTTTCATTTCATTTTCAGACATCCTCAAACAGCATAGTATGACAGAAGTAACGTCATGGGGGACGTTAATCTGGACTGGTTAAATAAAACACGTAGAAAGAAACTTAAAGATATTATAAATGGCTTCTACATGATACAAATGATAAGCAGCTCTACTAGAATTACAATTGGAGGACAAAAAGCAAAGAGAACATCTGTAAATACACGAATACAAAACCAGAAAGAAGAGTGCTAAAATAAAAATACCTTGGATTAATAAAACAATTTGGATTCTAATAAAGACATCGGGACTCAGCTCTCATAAGAGCAATTATAACAGGTCTAAATACAGATCGTATGTTTTAAAAGTTTGGAGGAACAAGGTAACAATGTTTATGCGGAAGTCTAAGGCTGACTTTCATTTAGAATTAATCAAAGCTGCAAAAGGGAACAATAGAGAGTTATGGAAAACCAGATACAAACTTACGGAAAGAGAGCAAACAAGAAACAACACTATAACATTAAATATCAATGGCGCTACTATCGCAGACAGTCTGGACATAAGTAATAATTTTAATGAACATTTCATCCAGTCTGTACAAACCCTGAATAAAAAGTCCCTCAAAATCAGTGCAAATAATTTCCCTACCACGTCGAGAAACTGCTACTATAATTAAATCCATAAAGCAGGAAATAAAGAAGACCAGAACATGTACAGACCAATTAGCCTTCTCCACGTTATAACAAAAGGAATAGAAATTTTGAAGTTAAAAGGTGGCTTTGGAGCAATCAAGGCTGCTCAGACGGTCACTAAGAGGGGCATTATGTTGACACATCAATTTAATGAGTATTATATTTATCCATGAGAGCATTTTTGTTGTAAATTGTGAGGTATGGCTGTTAAAAGCTTAGTTGTTGTTATGAATGATAACAGATGTGAACAAGAGCATGTATTGTCTTTGTGTGATGATGTAAATAAGGTGTGGTTGTATTGTATGTTAAGTATGTGTCCATGAAGGGGCATTTGGTGACTTTTCTTAAAATTGATTACATGCTACAGTATGATTATTTTTGATTAATTGTTGATTATTATGAATGTATATATTTATTATGATTAATTAGTGTCATAATTTTATTGCTTGATTTGTGGATCCCTTTAATTTAGGTAGCCAGGTACTACAGATGGAAAGTAGCTATTTAGATATAATCTGGTACAGAACATATCTGTTTCTGAACTTAATGTTTCTGTGCATTGTCCCATCATAGATAGACTAAATTAAATACAACTATTTAGTGAATTATTGAGGCCACAATAATTCACTAGGTGTTGTAAAATATCAAAGTACTATTGCAAAAGCGAACAGTGACCTCAAACATGACCTGTCCTCCGCCTCTATTCTTGCTGCACTTGACTATCAGCTGTCTTTTCTTTTTCTTGGATGTTTCTGAAACTACTAATACTACTACTACTACTACTATTACTATTACTATTACTACGACTAACACTGTCCCTGTGAGAGGGACAGAGGGGGAGGTGAGTTTGGATTGGGTCAAGTTTGAGCGTGTTGAGGTTTTATTTAATCGATATGATCAATCCAGTACAAGGATAAAGGAACGTAATGATTTAGATTGACAATTGCAGTGGTTGGCGAAAGCAACCCCAACCTCAAAGGAGGGTGCCAATTCAGTAATTAAATGTTTTGTGAATGATCTAATATCCCGACATGGTTTCCCCAAAAAGATTAGGTCAAACAACGTCACCTATTTTAAGAAAACAGGTTAATCTTCTCCAGTCACAAGATCAGCACTTCTCAGGACCAGCAGCTTCCTAGGAAGGTGGAAAGACCATGAGACCAAAATGGTAAGTTTGCAAAATGTAGAATTTGTGTGCCAGTTCCTCTGTGCAGATTTGAGGATGAAAGCAGCCACTCCAGATTCCCTTGCACTCGCTAAGAGGGGCACGGTCAAAGCCGATCCAGGACCAACACCCGATACCTGACTGGAAGGAACCGAGAGGAGAGACAACACCTTGCCAGCGATGACGAGAACAACTAAGGTTGCCAGCCAATATGTGTCCGTCGGGACTCCAGCAGCTGTGGAAGGAGGCCCTGAAGCAAGCCGAGGGCCTGGACCAAAGCCCCACGCCCTATACTCTGCCCCAGCCTTCCCCAAAGCCCCCACAGCTCCATCTCTACCTGAGTTTTCCCCAATTTCGGCCAGCACGCACATGCCATTGCACAGTCTGCCCAATGGACTGAACCACACCCCAGGAAGAGACAGAGACAGACTGTTTGAGTGGATCTCTTTCTTCACCAAGGCAGCCAAAAGCCCAACGAGGTGTCGGCAGGCCACCAGCCTGAGGCACCACCGAGCCATCTATACGAGCACTAATCGAACATGGACTCATACGAAATTCAGTTGTGTGTTCAAAATCAATTGATAATTAACAATATTGGTAACTACATTCATTGCAAATGCCGGGAAAAATATTTTTGCAAATGTCTTACAGCCATAAGTCTATATACATTCATCTATTTATGTTCAATGATGTTCATGATCAAAGTATTTGTTATTAATTTACTAAATCAAAGGGTAGGCCACTAATTGTGTTCTGTGAGATGGTTTTACTGCAGGCTGGTAACAGCGATCGCTCTGAAGGAGGGTCATAGAGGGAATTTTTGCCTCGTATAAAAACATTGAGGTTTTTGCCTCTATCTGTGGTAGAGATTTAACTAGTGGTCTACATCAGAAATTGTTTTGGTCCAGGGTCTTAAGACCCTGGAAGGAGGGTATGTCGTAGAATTTCTGACCTTTTGACCTATATTTCTTGTCTTTTAAGAATGTCCGCTCATGTTCAATTCTCTTCTATTTTGTGCCATTGAATGGACCAGTTGTGGGACAAAGATGAATATGGAGTTGTGCCAACCTGTCTACAGAATGGTTAGATTTTCCAAATATGACTAAGAGATACAAGGTTGTTTTGGAACAGACAAAACCAAAACACAACAATCGTGACGCATTTAGATAAACAATGACGCACAAGAGACATATAAAAAATGGCAGAAGACCGGAACTCGAGTGTGATTTTGGCTTGTGTGTGTCTTGTTTGCTCCGGAGTAACATGTGGTCTGTCTGCATGGCCAACTTAATTCAACCTGCACTTCTGATAATGGGTAAATAAATTTGTTGTACTAAACTACTTTTGTTGCCTGTTTAAGCTTCGGACAATCCACTACAGTAGTTAAATCAGTGAGGCTGTAAACTCACTGCTAACGTTATAACCATAAACATGTTATAAGGGTACGAAGCAGCAACCGCTACTGCCTACTGGCGTTGACAAGAGGCGGGGCCGCCATCTTGGAGTGGTGATCCGCTCCACTCAGTGCTATTCATTTGGCAGGAGCAATGAACTGTCAGCGCATTTAATTCATCTTACCTCACTGAATACCACTGATTTTCACGCGCTTTTTTGTCATACGTGTAGCTATGATAAAGGACACATGTTTTTTTATTCATAGTTTGCTTAACAGTAATAGAATATTCTTATACGCTATAAGTGACCAGACGTCCCAGATCAAAACTGGGAATATAATCCCAGAGAAGGGGGGGAAAAACGGTCAGCTATTTTTAAGTTCAAGAAACAATATGATTAGGTTTGCGTATATCCTACACAAACAATGTATTAATACATTAAAAATGTATACATCTTAGGGACCTATAAACTGTATCGCTGTTGCTGCAATGTTTCCTGCAATTTCAAATGCACTTGTTCTAATTAATAAATACAGCGTTTTAAAAGCATACACAATCAGTGTAAATATATTAGTCTGTGGCTAAAAGGACTTGAAAGGACTCGGAACTCAAAATGCAGGACTTGGGATTTGACTTGAGACTTTCCAGTCTTGACTTTGGACTTGACTCGGGACTTTCCTGTCCTGAATCGGGACTTGACTCGAGACTTGAGGGCAAATACTTGAGACTTACTTGTGACTTGCAAAACAATGACTTGGTCCCACCTCTGCAAGGAAATTATCCCAGTAGATCCATCCACTCGACTGATGACTTTATGAATTTCTTTAATAAGAAAATGTAATTAATTAGAAAGGAGATTAAAGATAACACAGCCCAGCTCCAACTGGGTTCTATTAACACAGATAAGAATGTATCTACAACGGATATTGCCCTTCAAAATAATGTCTCTCTTTTTGAAGAAATAACATTAGATGAACTCCTGCGATGTGTAAATGGGACAAAACAAACAAAATGTTTACTTGACCCACTTCCTGGAAATTTTATTAAGGAGCTGTTTGTAATATTAGGACCATCAGTGATAAATATTTTTAACTTATCACTTTTCTCTGGTGCTGTTCCTCTAGCATTCAAAAAAGCGGTTATTCATCCTCTGCTCAAAGACCTAACGTCGATCCTGATCACATGGTAAATTACCGGCCGGTGTCCCACCTTGCCTTTATCTCGGAAATCCTTGAAAAAATTGTTGCACAGCAGTTAAATGAAAACATAGCGTCTAACAATCTCTGTGAATACTGTCAGTACGGTTTCAAGGCAAATCACTCTACGGAGACAGCCCTCACAAAAATGACTAATGATCTATTGCTAACTATGGATGCTGATGCATCATCCATGTTGCTGCTACTTGATCTTAGCGCTGCTTTCACTACCGTCGATCATAACATTCTCAAAACATGTATTGTATGTCAGACTTGGCCTTTTCTTGTTTTAACTCCTATCTTACTGACAGGATGCAGTGCGTCTCCCGTAACAGGGTGACCTCGGAGTATGTTAAGGTAATGTGCGGAGTTCCACAGTTTCTTGGCCCTGCACTCTTCAGCATCTACATGCTGACGCTTGGTGACATCATAAGCAAATATGGTGTTAGCTTTCACTGTTATGCTGATGACACCCAACTCTACATGCCCCTAAAGCTGACCAACACGCCAGATTGTAGTCACGTGGAGGCGTGTCTAAATTAAATTAAACAATGGATGTCCAGCAATTTTTTGCATCTTAACGCTAAGAAAACAGAAATGCTGATTATCGGTCCTGCTGAACACCGACACTTATTTAATAATACCACCTTAACATTTGACTAAAAAACAATTGCTAAAAGTGACTCTGGTAAAGAATCTCGGTATTCTCTTCAACCCAACTTTCTCAACTGAGTCACATCTTAAGAGTGTAACTAAAACAGCCCTCTTTCATCTCCGTAATATAGCAAAAAATGTGTTCTATTTGGTCCACCACCGACGCTAAGATCATTATTCATGCGTTCGTAATGTCTATTCTCGATTACTGTAACTTATTATTTTCGGGTCTCCCTATGTCTAGCATTAAAAGATAACATTTGGCACAAAATGTGGCTGCTAGACTTTATACAAGAACAAGAAAGATCATCCATCCATCCATTTTCTACCGCTTCTCCCTTTCGGGGTCTCGGGGTTTGCTGGAGCCTATCTCAGCTGCATTCGGGCGGTAGGCGGGGTACACCCTGGACAAGTCACCACCTCATCGCAGGGCCAACACAGACAGACAGACAACATTCATATTACGCCTATATTGGCTCACCTGCACTGGCTTCCTGTGCACTTAAGATGCGACTTTAAGGTTTTACTACTTACGTATAAAATACTAAACGGTCTAGCTTCATCCTATCTTGCTGATTTTAGTGTACTATATGTCCCTGTCAAGGCCCGGGTGCATGCCAATACGCACTCATCTGTGCGCTCTGATTTTTGCCCCTGCAAGAGCACACTTCCAGGAGCGCGCCAAGCGCGTGTCAGTCCGGCGGCAGCAAGCGGCTGCAATCAATCTCCAGCAATCAGCGCAGCTGTGGTTGATCAGCGGACTGCCTTCATAAGCCTGCACAACCTGCTATCCGGTGCCACAACGTAGCTACCTGTCCTGTACAGTAAGCCGTATTCCACGGTATATGCAATCCTGCTCCCTCTGTGTTTTCTCCCCCGTCTTATTGATTGTCTCGTGTCCTTGTCGCTCCAACAGCAGACCTCCGTTCCCGCGTAGACGAGTTGTTTGTCTCGTCTTTCCTTGTTTCCTTGTCGCCGGGTTGGATATTGTTGTATTTACAAAAAAAAAAAAATGTTGTGCATGTGCCTCACAATACGAAGGTCATGAGTAATCCTGAGTTCAATCCCGGGCTCGGGATCTTTCTGTGTGGAGTTTGCATGTTCTCCCCGTGACTGCGTGGGTTCCCTCCGGGTTCTCCGGCTTCCTCCCACCTCCAAAGACATGCACCTGGGGATAGGTTGATTGGCAACACTAAATTGGCCCTAGTGTGTGAATGTGAGTGTGAATGTTGTCTGTCTATCTGTGTTGGCCCTGCGATGAGGTGGCGACTTGTCCAGGGTGTACCCCGCCTTTCGCCCGAATGCAGCTGAGATAGGCTCCAGCACCCCCCGCGACCCCAAAAGAGACAAGCGGTAGAAAATGGATGGATGGATGGATATAAAAAAAATAGAGTTAAATTTAGGTCAGTGACGTCTCTGCGCCCCAACATGTCTACATGCAAAAGGATCCCCTGCTTCCCCCACTATGGACTAGACTCACATTATTAAACGTATCCACTCGGCATCCATTGCACCGGCCACCCGGGCCGGGGGGGTTCCCACATCTGCGGTCCCTTCCAAGGTTTCTCATTGTTCCCATTGGGTTGATGTTTTTCTTGCCCTGATGTGGGATTTGAGTCGAGGATGTCGTTGTGACTTGTGCAGCCCTTTGAGACATTTGTGATTAAGGGCTGTATAAGTAAACTTTGATTGATTGAGTGATGGGACAATTTCCCATTATATTCTTATCAGTGACAGACCAGGAATGTGTTAGAAACAAGTTTGCGGTAAATTTAGAATTGTATTGTCATTGCACTTAAAAAGTAAAACACAATTACATTTTCAGTACACACCCGTTCAAAATCAGACAAACATCATACAGGATAGACATAACAGGAACACTGATGGGTCGCCACAAGGGCGGCGCCCAGTAAAGGTGAGAACATTTTTTAAACATGGGTGTTAAGAGGAGGAGAAAAAATCAAGTCCCAAACTGAACTCGTTTTTTTTGTTGTTTGTTTTTTTGGGGGAATGGAAGCGATTTGTATTATTATTGCATTTAAAAAGTACAACAGTATGCAGTAATGACATTTTTTAATTGACATTGTGCATGTGCCTCTTCGTAGGGCCCCTATGCACAACCTGTGAGCAGATTTGGACCTAAAAAGGAGGGAGGGCCATTCCAAGCACAGATGATGACAGTGTTAGTGTCATGCATTACGTCTATGGTAACAGTAAGTTTTCTGACGTGGTCCCTCCCTGTGTTCAATGTTGTTATCAGCTTCATTTAAAGGCCTACTGAAATGATTTTTTTTAATTTAAACGGGAATAGCAGATCCATTCTATGTGTCATACTTGATCATTTCACGATATTGCCATATTTTTGCTGAAAGGATTTAGTAGAGAAAATCGACGATAAATTTCGCAACTTTTGCTCGCTGATAAAAAAAAAGCCTTGCCTGTACCGGAAGTAGCGATACGTCACAGGAGCTAGTATTCCTCACAATTCCCCATTGTTTACAATGGGGCGAGAGAGATTCGGACCGAGAAAGTGACGATTACCCCATTAATTTGAGCGAGGATGAAAGATTCGTAGATGAGGAACGTTACAGTGAAGGACTTGAGAGGCAGTGATGGACGTATCTTTTTTCGCTCTGACCGTAACTTAGGTACAAGCTGGCTCATTGGATTCCACACTCTCCTTTTTCTATTATGGATCACGGATTTGTATTTTAAACCACCTCGGATACTATATCCTCTTGAAAATGAGAGTCGAGCACGCGAAATGGACATTTAAAGTGACTTTTATCTCCAAGACAATACATCGGTGACACACTTAGCTACTGAGCTAACGTGATAGCGTCGTTCTCAAATGAAGATAGAAACAAAATAAATAAACCCCTGACTGGAAGGATAGACAGAAGACCAAAAATACTATTAAACCATGTACATGTAACTACGCGGTTAAAAATTCTCAGCCTGGTAAGGCTTAAAAATGCTGTTGCTAACGACGCTAAGGCTAATTTAGCAACTTAGCAACCGGACCTCACAGAACTATGATAAAAAAATTAGCGCTCCACCTACGCCAGCCAGCCCTCATCTTCCCATCAATAGCCGTGCTCACCTGCATTCCAGCGATCAACGGCGCGACGAAGGACTTCATCCGTGGGTTTGGCGGCAAGCATCGGCTAGGCGTCTGCTTTCAGGGTAAGTAGTCCTTGTTGTGTTGCTGTAAGTATTGTAATGCCCCGCAGTGGAGAAGGAGTCACACAGACGAGGATTCGCTGCTCAATCGCTTTATTAACAAGCGGTAACTGGTTGTAGTTCAAAAAGTAACGCACACACATACACGAGCTGCTGTTAGCCAAAACTCACGCTCACACACACTCAAGTTCTCCGCCAACTCACTCGCGCATGCGCGTTCCCCAAACCCTTAAAGACACAGTACACTAATGCAAATATCACAGATATTACAGTATTGTACTTAGCTGCTAAGACACCGACCGATCCCACCTACAACGTTCTTCTTTGCAGTCATTGTTCATTAAACAAATTGCAAAAGATTCACCAACACATATGTCCAGAATACTGTGGAATTTTGTTGAAGAAAACAAGAGGCTTTTCTATCGGGTCCGATGGGGTCCAACCACTTCCGTTGCTTTTGTGACGTCACGCGCATAAATAATATCCAAAGGAGTTTTTTAACCGGAAGTGTGGCGAGAATTTTAAAATTGCACTTTATAAGTTAACCCGGCCATATTGGCATGTGTTGCAATGTTAAGATTTCATCATTGATATATAAACTATCAGACTGCGTGGTTGGTAGTAGTGGGTTTCAGTAGACCTTTAAACCTCATATTTCAATGGAGTCTGCCGTTAGTTAATAGTGTGCAATATACTAAAATAGTGCAGAAAAAGTTTAGGAGTCCGATCTTGACAAAGCAGAACAAAGAAAGGATGCGATCTGTTCTTTTTGATAAGAGGCCTGTCAGAGCACTTGGACCCCACATAACACATGGAAAACTGTAGCAATTATTCATTGGAGAGCATGGACGATGGCTTGAAATATTTATAGACTACAATGAAAGGATGTGTGGGAGAGTGTGATTTGATGTCAAGTATAGAAAGACGGATTATTTAAAAAGAGGTGAGGGTGTTCTGGGGCTACGTTTCACAAATGGAAACGTTTATTTCCAACATGTTTAACACAAAGTTACATAGATGAAGACCATATGTTTTCACTTGTACAATTCAACGTGTCCGAAAGGGAGTAGGTAAAAGCCCAGCTTATTTATTTCTACCCTACTTAAAAATGTGTCCTCATCACTGTTATGGGTGCCCTGAATCCTGGAGCTGTGTGGTCCCAAGCCAATGACAGGACACATACAGTATGTACAAACAACTGTATGGACATATACATATGGCCACTTTAGTCTCCAATTAACCTAACATGGTTTCCGTCAATCGTTGGTGTCCACACGAGAATAGAAGATAGATAATAATGATCACACTGTATGTTCCAAGCAGGGCCACCCCTGGCCTGGCTAAATTGGGGCCCAAAGCAGAATTGTATTTGTACCAATTAACAGGTATAAACGAAGGATTACTTTATATCACCACTTAATTGATGCGTGTGAAAACTGCATAGCACTGCTGCATTATGCTCCACTGCAGTGGTTCTCAAACTTTTTTCAACAAGTACCACTTCAGTAAAACTTGCTTCTCTAAGTGCCACCATAATGACCAACATTAAAATACAGTAGTGTAGTAGGCCTAAGTATTCACCATAAACAAGGCATACGTTTTATTTAACACGTATTTAAGTATTTAAAGTATTTTTGATTTATTTGACTACTGTACACATAGTTTGAATATAGGAAAAAAAAAACACTGTACTTAGAATCAAAATAGTGTTGTCCCGATACCAATATTTTGGTACCGGTACCAAAATCAAATTATTTCGATACTTTTCGGTACTTTTCGATACTTTCTAAATAAAGGGGATAACAAAAAAATTGCTTTTTTGGCTTTATTTTAACACAAAATCTTAGGGTACATTAAACATATGTTTCTTATTGCAAGTTTGTCCTTAAATTAAATAGTGAACATACAAGACAACTTGTCTTTTATTAGTAAGTAAGCAAACAAAGGCTCCTAATTGAGTCTGCTGACATATGCAGTAGCATATTGTGTCACACAGGGCTGTGTTTTGAGCCCCTTGCTTTTCAGTCTTTACACCCATGACTGTATTCCCATCCATCCTAGCAATTCCAACATCAAATTTGCGGATGATACTACAGTGGTGGGGCTCATCACAGAAGGGGACGAGACTGCCTATAGAGAAGAGGTGAAGGCACTGTCAGACCACTATGCAAAAAACAACCTCATTCTCAATCCCACAAAGACCGAGGAGCTGATTGTTGATTTCAGGAAAAAAATCACTGAGCCCATCCAGCCCATCTACATCATGGGAGAGGAGGTGGAAAGGGTCTCAGAGTGCAAGTTCCTGGGCGTGAACATCTCAAGCAACATGACCTGGAAAAGCAACACCACTGCACTCCAGAAAAAAGGTCAGCAAAGACTGTATGTTCTGAGAAGGCTGAGGAAAATAGATCTGGCTGATAACCTGCTCCAATTCTATCGCTGCACCGTTGAGTCAATACTGACCTACAGCATCTCCGTGTGGTTTTCTAGCTTCACGGTGGCAGAGAGAAAGAGATTACAGGGCGTCATAAATGCGGCCCAGAGGATCATTGCATGTCCTCTTACATCTCTAGAGGACCTGTATAAGAGACACTGCAACAGGAGAGCAAACAGCATCCTCAGGGACTCATCCCACCCAGGTCACCACTGGCTTGAACTCCTGCCCTCAGGGAGGCGCTTTAAGACCATCAAAGCAAGGACAAATAGACTGAAAAACAGTTTCTATCCTAGATATGTTATTGCCTGCACTTACCTGAACACTCACCACTTTATTACTTGCTTGCCTCTGATAGAGATCTGCTGTGCAATATGTTTTTAACATTGTTTTATGTTTTAAAATTTTAAATTGTTTTATTATTGTTGTTGTCTTAAGACTATTTTATGTAGGTTTGTTTTAAAAGCACTGAGCTGGATTGCTGTCCAATTTCGATGTTTCCATACAATGACAATAAAAGTATTCTGATTCTGATTCTGATTCTGATTTTCCGTTCTACTATTTTGTCAAAATTATTAAGGACAAGTGGTAGAAAATGAATTATTAATCTACTTGTTCATTTACTGTTAATATCAGCTTACTTTCTCCTTTAACATGTTCTACCTACACTTCTGTTAAAATGCAATAATCATTTATTTTTCTGTTGTTTGATACTTTACATTAGGTTTGGATGATGCCACAAATGTAGGTATACATAGGTCATATTCAAAGTCCTTATGTGTCATGTCATGTCTTAAAGCACCTCTTCCAGTGGGCGTTTTAGTGTTATAACTTCACCTTTATCGTTAGTTTTTAAGCCAAAATGCGTCCGTTCTCCCTTTTCTGTCTACACACTGTGTCTGCTTGTAAGTACTCAGTGATTGTGCGCTGCCGAACATGCTCGTCTGCTCGTAAACCAGCAATGTCATGACGCGACGACGACGGGGGCGCAGGGGTGTGGCGCACCGGTAATTTTCAGAGGCTGGTATAGTACCGGATATGATTCATTAGTATTGCAGTACTATACTAATACCTGTATACCGTACAACCCTGAATCAAATAAAGTTAATTGCACATAAACGTTAAAGTACCACTAGATGGAGCTTGTGTACCTCAAGTGGTACACGTACCACAGTTAAAGAATCCCTGCTCCAGTGGCTCATCACAGCCTTGTTTACCTTAGACTTTGCTTTCCTGACATTACCTCCCAACTTTCCTGAGCACATCAACAAGATTGTGGCCTGCGTGCTGCAGAGTGTGCAGGTGTGACCAAGCCAGGGAGATGCAATGCTCCGGGCCATACAAACAAAACATGTCGGTTTGAGACCCAAGCGCCTGACACATGTGCTTGTGTGCGTACACAAGATTGCCGTCTCTCTCTGGGTTCTTTTGACGTGTGAAGCTGGGCCCATGTTTAAAAATGGCAACAAGGGGGTAAAAAAAAAAAAAAGAAAAAATAGAAAAAGCTTTTTTCTGCTAGAGGGCTTTAAATGGATTACAGAAGAAAATGAAGTCCAGCTGGCAGCACATGCTATTCTGACTTTGTTGGCTTTGCACACAGTTGGAGAACAATGTTGCAATCTGTGCTTCCCCCGCCGTTGACAGGAAGCATACACGCTACTCTTTGACCGAAAACAAACACCCACTTTGTCCGTCACTTTCCGCTGTACATCACTGCAGTGCTTTATAGGGCTTCACAGTGAAATATGTGTCCTTTCTTCTTTTCCAGACAAACACACTTGCAACTCCGACTGTTTAAAGTGGAGCATCCGTACACTATTTGGGTTTTAAAGTGGTCCAGATCCAAGTGCTTATGATTTTACAAGTACCGGTAATGGGAGTAGCAGGTTGGTTGAAATAAGAGTGGGACTACACTTATTTTTGGCCTCCCCTCAGACTCTCTACTCCACAAAAACTACTCACATTTTGTGGATTTTTATGCTCATCCCAGACTCTGTTAATTATCTCAATGTAAGAACTAAGCATCAATTAATTATGCATTTAAAAGAAAACTTTTCGGGGAATTTTGCCCATGATATACAATCCTAATGTGAGACAAGAACTAGCATGTCTTTCTCTTGTCTGTGGGTTCTATAGTAAATAGTAAAAACTATGCTGATAATCCATCCATCCATTTTTTACCGCTTATTCCCTTTGGGGTCGCGGGAGTGATTATTCGTTTATTTCGCCCAAAACAGCCTTCTTTTTTTTTCAACTTTAAAAACCACCAACTACGCTTCATTTACATGCCGTGACCTGCAGACTAACCAACAGATAACAACATTGTTATAGTAAGTGCTAAAACCGAGGAACTACTTTTCTGGGGTAGTGACACAGCTGCTCATGCCACTGTCCTGGGGCAGGCTGATGCTTGCTAGCTAGATTATAAATCACGGTTGAGATAGGCTCCAGCACCCCCCACGACCCCCAAAGGGACAAGCGGTAGACAATGGATGGATGGATGGGTTGTGGATATAAACTGAGAAGTTGGTCAACTTTGAAATTCCACACGCTACCATCTAAAAACCGAACTGGTGGATACTGCCTGTGAACTTACAAACCCCGTTTCCATATGAGTTGGGAAATTGTGTTAGATGTCAATATAAACGGAATACAATAATTTGCAAATCCTTTTCAAACCAGATTCATTTGAATGCACTACAGAGACAAGATATTTGATGTTCAAACTCATAAACTTTATTTTTTTTTGCAAATAATAATTAACTTAGAATTTCATGGCTGCAACACATGCCAAAATAGTTGGGAAAGGGCATGTTCACCACTGTGTTACATGGCCTTTCCTTTTAACAACACTCAGTAAACGTTTGGGAACTGAGGAGACACATTTTTTAAGCTTCTCAGGTGGAATTCTTTCCCATTCTTGCTTGATGTACAGCTTAAGTTGTTCACCAGTCCGGGGGTCTCCGTTGTGGTATTTTAGGCTTCATAATGCGCCACACATTTTCAATGGGAGACAGGTCTGGACTACAGGCAGGCCAGTCTAGTACCCGCACTCTTTTACTATGAAGCCACATTGATGTAACATGTGGCTTGGCATTGTCTTGCTGAAATAAGCAGGGGCGTCCATGGTAGCGTTGCTTGGATGGCAACATACAGTATGTTGCTCCAAAACCTGTATGTACCTTTCAGCATTAATGGCGCCTTCACAGATGTGTACGTTACCCATGTCTTGGGCACTAATACACCCCCATACAATCACAGATGCTGGCTTTTCAACTTTGCGCCTATAACAATGCGGATTGTTCTTTTCCTCTTTGGTCCGGAGAACACGACGTCCACAGTTTCCAAAAACAATTTGAAATGTGGACTCGTCAGACCACGGAACACTTTTCCACTTTGTATCAGTCCATCTTAGATGAGCTAAGGCCCAGCGAAGCCGACTGCGTTTCTGGGTGTTGTTGATAAACTTGCACTTACAGATGTAGCGACCAACTGTAGTTACTGACAGTGGGTTTCTGAAGTGTTCCTGAGCCCATGTGGTGATATCCTTTACACACTGATGTCAGAATCAGAATCAGAATCAGAATAGTTTTATTGCCATTGTTTGAGAACGGGTTCACAAACTAGGAATTTTTCTTGGTGCAATCGTGCAACATAAAATACATATAACACATATTTGGTAATAAAAACAGCTGTAACTGAGCTATCAGATCTTGTTATAGACTTAGAAGGAATTCAAGGAATTCAAGGAGCTACTGTTTGGAGTTATTGTTCATGTGCCTGATGGCCGAGGGGAAAAAACTGTTCAGGTGGCGGGAGGTGTGGGTCTGGATGGAGCAAAGTCTCCTGCCTGAGGGGAGAGGGGAGAATAGTGTGTGTCCAGGGTGAGAAGAGTCAGCTGTGATCCGACCCACATGCCTCCTGGTCCTGGAGGAGAACAAGTCCTGGAGGGATGGGAACTTGCAGCCAATCACCTTCTCAGCAGCACGTACGATGCGCTGCAGTCTATTCTTATCCTGGACTGTGGCCCCGGAGAACCACACTGTGATGGAGGAGGTCAGGATGGACTCTATGATGGCTGAGTAAAACTGCACCAGCATCTCGGTCGGCACCTTAAGATTCCTCAGCTGCCGCAGGAAGTACATCCTCTGCTGGGCCTTCTTGATGAGGGAGCTGATGGTCAGCTCCCACTTGAGGTCCTGGGTGATGGTGGTGCCCAAGAAACGGAAGGAGTCCACAATGGGGACGGGGGTGGAAGAGTCAATCAGGGTGAGGGGGGGATGGTGGGGCTGTGACTTTCCTGAAGTCCATGATCATCTCCACTGTTTTGCTTGTTGATGCAGTACAGCCTGAGGTATCGAAGGTCACGGGCTTAGCTGCTTACGTGCAGTGATTTCTCCAGATTCTCTGAACCCTTTGATGATATTACGGACCGTAGATGGTGAAATCCCTAAATTCCTTGCAATAGCTGGTTGAGAAAGGTTTTTCTTAAACTGTTCAACAATTTGCTCACGCATTTGTTGACAAAGTGGTGACCCTCGCCCCATCCTTGTTTGTGAATGACTGAGCATGTCATGGAATCTACTTTTATACCCAATCATGGCACCCACCTGTTCCCAATTTGCCTGTTCACCTGTGGGATGTTCCAAATAAGTGTTTGATGAGCATTCCTCAACTTTATCAGTATGTATTGCCACCTTTCCCAACTTTTTTGTCACGTGTTGCTGGCATCAAATTCTAAAGTTAATGATTATTTGCAAAAAAAAAATGTTTTAGCAGTTTGAACATCAAATATGTTGTCTTTGTAGCATATTCAACTGAATATGGGTTGAAAATGACTTGCAAATCATTGTATTCCGTTTATATTTACATCTGACACAATTTCCCAACTCATATGGAAACAGGGTTTGTACCTGCTTGTTTGCTCAGCGTTTTTGATGTTGAATTTACTAACTACAAGTGCTGAAAGATACAACCATCCTATCAGCGGTCATATCAGTGAGACCTAATATTGAAAATGACTGTTGTGTCTTGTTTGTAAATGTAAATGGCTTATGGGTTATACTTGTATAGCGCTTTTCTACCTTCAAGGTACTCAAAGCGCTTTGACACTATTTCCACATTCACCCATTCACACACACATTCACACGCTGATTGGGGGAGCTGCCATGCAAGGCCCTAACCATGACCCATCAGGAGCAAGGGTGAAGTGCCTTGCTCAAGGACACAACGGACGTGACGAGGTTGGTAGTAGGTGGGGATTGAACCAGGAACCCTCAGGTTGCTGGCACGGCCACTCTCCCAACCTGGCCACGTCTGTCCGCCGTTTGTATTTTGTTTAGTGTTAGTGCTACATACTGGTTTATTGTTTCACTTTAATTGGATCTGCTTAGCGTGCAACTTCTAAAATTTAGCTCATCCTTAGTATATTCAGGCTAAAAAAAATATAGGGCTCCCAAGGGCATGTGATTTTGCAATGCATTGTGGGGCCGTGGTAGCCTTTTCTGTTGACCAAAGCTTTTTGTTTACATGGCTGTACTGTACCCGCAGTAAAATGAGAGCGAGAAACAAGCTGGAGTAAAATTGATCGTTCCAAAAGCTCGCTACCTCGAAAAAATAAGTAAAATTGGTGGCAATGATACATACAGTATGCGCACGTCCAATAGACAAGATATTCAAGGAAGTTGTCTCCATTGTCGAAGCCAAACTTGTCTGTATCTCGTCAACAGAATCAGTTTTTATACTGGTGAATAATTTCAGAATGTAAAGTCTGTTAAGGATCATTGTCCTCCGTTCAAATTGCGCGTAATCTACGGCTTTCATCTCTTAAGTGTCCGAGTGAGGATGCCCAGCCTCATTTCATAAGCAGGTTTTCCTTAAAAAAAACATTACTTTTAATTTCTTTAATCACTGCGCGACTTCTCCGCAAATAATATGTATTCATTTTTGTGCTTATCCATGACTAAAAGTAAACAGACAACATGCTTTTTTTCCAAAATACTGTTGTTTATAACCCACAGCTAACTTGGCTAATGCTAACGGCCTGCTAAATGCTACGTGTGTAACAGAATAAAACATGCTTTGAATCAACCTTGCCAGGCTGAAAATGCAGTGAACACACCAACATGTACCTGATGATGGTGTTAAAAGTGATGTTTGATCATCTCAAGACTGCTATCCAGGCTTTTCACTGTCTCTTTATTAGCTCATTAACCTGAGCTCATTGGCTTTGCTTTCACGCTGGAAATGAGAAAAATCTCCCCAAATTGTTTTTTTTCCCCCATATGTGATCATGACAATGATTGTGGCAGTTAACAATGACGCACGCTCGCTTCATGTTTTGAACTTGTTAGATAATAGAACATACCTTAAGGCAGTGGTTCTTAACCTTGTTGGAGGTACGGAACCCCACCAGTTTCATATGCGCATTCACCGAACCCTTCTTTCGTGAAAAAAATAATAATAAAAACAAAGTTATATGTTTTTTCACTGGTGCACAAAATTAACCGTGCATGAACATAACCTTGTTCAAAGAACGAAACCAACACAGTGCATGAACTCACAAGAAAATACACACCTGTAAATCAGATGGAAAATTAGAGGGAACATAGTTTGGGAGTATCCGAAATACACCGTTATTTACACGATGAGTCGGGTGTGTCTTGCCATGGACGAAGTGCTGGCTGTCCAGAGTCGGGACCCAGGGTGGACCGCTCGCCTGTGCATCGGTTGGGGACATCTCTCCGCTCGGGATGGTCTCCTGCTGGCCCCACTATGGACTGGACTCTCATTATTATGTTAGATCCACTATGGACTGGACTTTCACAATATTATGCTAGACCCACTCGACGTCCATTGCATCCATTCATCCCTAGAGGGGAGCGGGGGTCACCCACATCTGCAGTCCTCTCCAAGGTTTCTTATAGTCATTCACATTGACATCCAACTGGGTTGTGAGTTTTTCCTTGCCTTTTTGTGGGCTCTGAACCGGGGATGTCATCGTGGCTTGTGCAGCCCTTTGAGACACTTGTGATTTAGGGCTATATAAATAAACATTGATTGATTGATTGATTGATATTGACCTCCGCGGCGGAGGCTCTGCCGAACCCCTCAGACAGACTCACCAAACCCCTAGGGTTCGATCGAACCCAGGTTAAGAACCACTGCCTTAAGGACAGAGTCTTGCACTTAGGACGCAATACGCTATTCGGTGGCCAGCAAGACCCACTATGCTATGTGTTCACTATGTCACACTTTCAATCCCTATAAGGTTCTGGATGATCATTTGTCTCAAAGTAGTCGCTGTTGGCTTTCATGAAGTTTGCCATTATTAGTAATTGTTGTTTGAAGAAAATTGATTTCTTTCTCTCTCTCAAATCCACGCACCAATGAAACAAGTTCCAGAAATTCTTAAAATGAACAAAATACTGTAATTATTACATGCTATCATGAATGTGCTTGTTATTCCATGGTTACAGCATGTATGTAAAACATTGTTGGAGGTTTGTGGAGGTTTCGTAGAGGGCTTTATAAGAAGCATAGCAGAATCCTAATTATCTGTATTGTTAGCCAACTAGTGTTATCAGGTTTTCCACTATATAGAACATACAGAAAAGGGAAATACCTATTTTCTTTCACATAAGGATTGTGGATGATGGCCAAAAGTGCAGTTTCCTTTAAGCATAAATAAAGTTATCTTAGCTTGTTTTCGAAGTTGTTATTTGTTTACGCTGCAGCCACAGCCCTGAAGTCCCACTTCACACTTTGTTACCTTGAAACTAGGGCTGTCAAACGATTAAAAATATGAATCACATTTTGTCCATAGTTAACTCATAATTAATCTCGATTCATCACAAATTAATTGCGTACATTTTCAATCTTAAAAAATGTACCTTATTAAAATATGCACCGAAAATGAGACTGAAAAATAATTTCATTATACTTTTTTAACATATCAACACAAAATGGACACAAGCACTTGCATGAATGTTTTATGTTTTTTGTTTCCCCAACTAATTACTAATTTTCCCACTAAATGTTGTCGTGTCACTTGTTTGTTTGACACTCTTGGCTCTGACACATGCAGCATTTGCGTGTGTGTGTTTTTAAAGGAAACTTTCGTTAACTCATTATTCTTAACTTTGACAGCCATACTTGAAACACGTCCTTTCAATATTGGTCTGAAGTCACACATGTATTATATTGATCAGAACATTTTTAAATGTATTTAAAATAAACCCTCATTTGGGCTTTCACACTTTGCTACGAGTTGCATTCAGTAGTATCTTTCACTTTCTTTATCAAAGTGCTTTTATTTGCAACTTTCTTTGGCCCTATGGTGGCTCATTTTGCAGTCATTAAAAAAAAGCACACAGACTGAGTCACCGTCTTTTGTTAGGGGACTCGATTCGATACGGAATGATATGCATGATACTTGTTTGCTACATGCAATGTTTTGTTGTGTGATAAATGAGACAATGTAGAAAAAACTTTTGAAAATTCTCAACCACAATCGAATCCTTTGAAAACTGGCGCATACAAAAACCGAGATATCACTATGTCTATGAATGTTCTCATTCATCCAGGTCATTGTCATCTCAGGGCATTCAATCGATCGTAACTAGACTGTTTGGTTTGTCTTGGAAGATTGGTCAGATCTAGTCACAAGATCTGATCTAAGTCTATGAGCACCAACTGATGAAGCCTAATCGGAAGAGAGGCGAAACGTCTTCCAAGACAAACCAAACAGTCCAGTTGCGATCGATTGAATGCCCTAAGACGAGACACCAATAGTATATCCTTACCTTTCTTATCCAGGTTCAGAAAAATCACATGGCTCCAATGTTTGGATGTCGTATCTTATCCAATCATGCATATTTCCATGTGCAGATTTCATGTGTTATGTGTTGTTACTGTAGTTTACAGTAACACTGCAAGGCATTGTGATAGCTCAGTATGTGTTTACATTAAGGCTGTGAATCTTTGGCTACCTAACCATTCGATCCGATTACGATTTCTGGGGTGCCGATTAGATTCAGAATCAATTCTCGAGTCAACACAACTCTTGATTAAAACCGATGTTTGCGACGTATTATATGGTATAATAACTATATGAAACTTTTTCAAAACAGGTTACATGTTTCGGGCAGCACGGTGGGACAGGGGTTAGTGCATGTGCCTCGCAATACGAAGGTCCTGAGTAGTCCTGAGTTCAATCCCGGGCTCGGGATCTTTCTGTGTGGAGTTTGCATGTTCTCCCCGTGACTGCGTGGGTTCCCTCCAAAAAGGGACAAGCGGTAGAAAATGGATGGATAGATGGGTTACATGTTTCAGTTAAAAAGCTCCTTCTGGCTGCATGGAGATGGTCTTGAAAAAAAAATATTCTCAATGTATTCTTATATAAAAAAAAAACAATAATAATATATTTTTTAATTGATTTTTGAAAATTATGAATCGCTTTACAATCGGGTCAAAAAAGAATTGCGATTCACATATGAATCGATTTTTATTTGTACCCCTAGTTTATATTAGGGCTGTCAAAAACAATGTGTGAACTTCTGTGATTAATCACAAACAATTATCGCATTAATCATTTATAATCATTACATTTTATTTTGACCATGGTTATAGTTACCTGGAAGGTGGTGTGGGTTCCCATGAGGTCAGTGATCAGGTCAATGCATACGTCAGTGCAAAGATGAGTGAGGAGACTGACTGGTGCGTTTACTGGAAAGTTTCAATTCAAAATACACCCTGACGGTACTTTAGATAAAACTGTTACCAAGTTTTGAGCCAATAAATATATGTTTTTAAATGTTATTCGATGACATTCTGACAATAAAATTGCATTTGTGTCCAAATATTGCATTATTATTTAAGTAAATTTAAAATATTCAAGTGTAATTTATCTGATTGAAAATAATTATAATAAGAATTTGACAGTACTAGTTTATACAGTATATATCATAGCAACGAAATGTGGCCTGATATTTATTTCTGTATGTCTGTGGAAGTAAGGATGAATAAAAATGCCTTGAAAAAAATGACCAGAGTAAAAAATGCAATAATCTACTGGATGTAATTTTGCAGAGCTGTACGCCTGATTTAAGTGTTATAGAGGTTACACTTATTTTGTATTATGTCTAAGCCTACATTGGCTCCTGCTTTCGTCTCCCCACACCAACATTGGACATCAGAGTGAGACAGAAGTCCTGCTGGTAGTGAATTAATAATTCATTCATGTGACCACACAGACTGCTGATTTTTGTCACACTGCCAGTCACGTACAATTATATTTGACTCTGTGTCAAGCTGTCACTCTATTTCACCCTCTTGGCTGGTCTTCCCACAAAGAACCTTTGGACTATTTCCATGGCAGCAAGGGGCTGCTGACTGGTTTCTTTCTGGGAATTGCCATTGCTTCAATTACTGTCAATCACAGGGTGGTATACCACCACTCACATGTGGTCCAGGCTGTAGATGAAACACATCACTACGTGACACAAGCACCGATGAAGAAAACATTTAACTATCTTTGGTAAGACCTCGGGGGGTGGTGTTCAATTAAGGTTCCACTGTCTTTGTCCGCCATTGACAGAAGTGCATGCTGTGGTGTTTAGGAAATGAGATAATGCCAGCGGTAACGATCCTCACGAGAGTGGTAATGGGACTAAATGGGAGTTAATGGGGTTACACTGATCAGGAGAGCGTGGAGACCCCAGGTTAATGCAGCTACTAACAGGACGGAGACACGTACACACACACACACACACACACACACACACACACACACACACACACACACACACACACACACACACACACACATGGATCTACTAAAAGTTTGCATGTACTAAAACACGTGCAAACTTAATGGCGCACGCAAAGCCAATTTACTAAACTTGTGCGCTTTAGATTGCATCTTTTAAAAGAGAAAAATATGCCAATTTGAGGTTCTGATTGAAACAAAGTCAATTGATTTATTATGGTGTCTGCAAGCTTTTTTTAATAGTGTACATTTTTTCATTTGTGAAAAAACTTCCTGCAACATGGAGTGTCTTGCATCTGTTAAGTTTGAGGGTTATTTGTGGTGTTTTCTGATGATGTTACTCTTATTCTACTGTTGTATTTTCGTATTGGTATTTCCCTGCTATATCCTTGTTGTTCTGATCTGTCTTTTCCTGGTTAACAGAACACGGAGAGTCTGGTGAAAGCCGGTACCGGGAGGCACACCCACTTCAGATCTGCAATTGGGCCTACTTATACCAGCTGTGTGCTGGTAGCCAGTGCAGGTTTGTCACAGCACATGGCAAGGACTAGTGGACTACTACTCTTCCTATGAGGCCTTTGTTATTCTTTCATTTTTTTAATAAACCCAGTAAGAAATATTGCATTTCCTTATACTAAGTAGTTTTGCTGCGTTGGCTCTTTTTGTATGTTTTCTTTTTGCCTTGTTTATGGACATTTCTACTAGCCACTGAGTTACATCTTTTGTTAGCATTTTCCCCTAGCTTTTTGCTACACCTTTTGTTAGTATTTTTCCCTGGCCTTTTGCTGCACCTTTTGTTTGGACTCCTATCTTGTGGAATACTCTTTTGTGAATACCCTGACTTTATGGAACTTATAAAATACTTTTGTGTTTTGCAAACAACTCAGCCTTGAATCTTGGGTTCTGCTGCACTGCTCACCAAAACAGTACAAACCTGCTGAATATGGAACCCGCCGAGGCTGAGAGGTTGCGCACTGCACTTGCTGGACCTGGCCAAATGATTAATGAAAGCCAAGATTTGTGGATAAGAAGGACGACCGGGTGGAAGACTGCGTTTACTTAGAGTATCTTTTTTTTTAAGTAATGTCCCGGCGACTTTCCAAGACATCTTCGGGGATACTGGGACACTTTGTCTTCGTGTACCTCGATGACATTTTCATTTTTTCTTCTTCACTAGAGGAACATACACGTCACGTACAGTTGGTCTTGCAGCGTCTGATGAAGAATCGGTTGTTTGTTAAAGTGGAGAAGTGTGAGTTTCACGCTACTTCTGTTTCTTTCTTGGGGTTTATTGTGGAGAAAGGGCAGCTCAGAGCTGATCCAGCCAAGACTCAGGCTGTGGTCGGTTGGCCCACTCCAACATCAAGGAAGCTACTTCAGAGGTTTCTAGGTTTTGCTAATTTCTATAGGCAGTTTATTCGTAATTAGAGCCGTATCGCAGAGTATCTGACTGAGCTTACATCTGCCAAGACTCCATTTATTTGGTTTTCTTGGGCAGAACCAGCATTTAAAAGATTAAATGAAATATTCATATTACCTCCTGTGTTTTCCCACCCAGACCCCTCCCGTCAGTTTAGACGTTGATGCCTCCGAGACTGGGGTAGGAGCTGTGCTTTCTCAATGCTCAGCCAACGACAGTAAACTTCGCCACTGCGCTTTTTTTCTAGCATCACCTCTCTACGGCCGAAAGAAACTACGACATCAGTAATAGACAGCTGCTGTCTGTGGTCTTGGCCTTGCAGGAGTGGAGGCATTGGCTGGAGGGGCCCATTCATCATTTTCTTGTGTTCACTAATCATAACAACTTGGCCTATCTACGCACCGCCTAAGGGCTTAATTCCGAGCAGGTTAGGTGGGCCTTATTCCTTGGCCGTTTGAACTTCTCTCTAAACTGTCGCCCAGGTTCGCTCGATGGCAAGCCAGATTGACTTTCCAGACTCTATAGAGCACCATCCCCAGAGACCAAAAAGGAGGCAATCTTTCCTCGTAACCGGATTCTGGGGGCTCTTTATTTGGAGTTGGTGGATCAAGTTTTGAACGCCATTAAGAAGACGGTTCTTCCAACTGGCTTTCTCCCTGGCCTCCTGTCTGTGGTTCCTGAGCTATGTTCGGAAGTCATCAATTGGAGTCGCTCGTCCAAGCGGGTCTGCCATCCAGGACTTCACGGCATACTGTTTTTGCTCACACAGCGCTTTTGGTAGCCAACCATGAATATAGATGCCAAGCAGTTTGTGGCTGCTTGCCCGTTCTGCGCCCGTTACAAGGATTCGCATCGTGCTCCTGCAGAATTGCTGCTAACGCTCCCTATTCCAACTATTCCGTGGTCACCTATTGCACTGGATTTTGTTACTGGACTGCCTAACTCGAACAATTACACCACTGTTCTTACCATAGTGGGCCGATTTTCAAAGATGGTTCACTTTGTCTCACTTACTAAGCTTCCATCAGCACTACAGATTTCCAAGCTGTTAGTCCTTCATGTTGTCAGACTTCATGGCATTCCATTTGATGTCGTATCTGACAGGGTTCCTCAATTCACCTCTGCTGTGTGGAAAGATTTCTGTAAAGTGTTGGGAGCATTAATGAGCCTCGGATCAAGATACCATCCACAGACTAAAGGCCAAACAGAACGAGCGCATCAGGATTTGGAGACGGCTATCAGGTGTGTGTGCCACAAAGACCTTGCTTCCTGGTCCGAACAGTTTCCCTGCATTGAGTATGCCCACAACACCTTGGTCAGCTCTGCTACGGAAATGTCACCCTTTTGCTGAGCTTATAGTGTCCAGCCATATTGTTCTCGTCACAAGAGTAGAACCTGGCATTTCCTTCAGTATTGTGTAATGTTCGTCACGCACTTTACGCATGGCGCAACACTCGAGCAGTGTTGGGTCATACTTTGGAGCATAACCAGCGTATTGCCAACCACCACCGAATCCCAACTCCACCGTACTGCCCAGAACAAAGAGTGTGGCTCCCGGCTAAAGATCAGTCTATTGTGGTGCCATCTAAGAAACTGGTTTCCAGATACATTGGTCCATTTGTGGTGGATTGCATTATTAATCCATGTGCCATCAGATTTAAGTTACCTGACTTCCTCAAGATACACCCTGGATTCCATGTTTCTCTCCATAAACTGGTGGGTACAAGTCCTCTCAGTCCCACAGCCGTGCCTCTTCCTCCGCCTTGACTGGTTGATGGTTACCAAGTCTGCTCCGTTAACACCATCCTTGACTCTAGGAAGCACAGCAGGGGTGTCCAATATTTGGTCGATTGGGTCGGTTATTCTTGACACTTCTCTTATCACAAAATGTCATACTAAATTTCCTGGTTAACCAGGTGGGCAACCAGATATGTTGTTATGTGGCAACCATCAGGAGAGGGGGTATTGTCTGAGGGTTATTTGTGGTGTTTTTTTAAATTATTTTACACGTATTCTATTGTTATATTTTTGTATTGGTATTTTTCTTATATGTCCTTATTTTTCTTATCTGCCTTTTCCTGGTTGCCAGATTACAGTGAGTCTGGTGAAAGGCAGTACCAGGAGGCACACATGTTTGAGACCTGCAATTATGCCTACTTAAACCAGCTGTGTGCTGGTAGTGAGTGCAGGTTCGTCACAGCACATGGCAAGGACTACTGGATCTCTACTCTTCCTCTGAGACCCTTGTTATTATTTCTTCTTTCTAACAAACTCTGTAAAAAACATTGCATTTCCTTATACACTGAACATAAATATAAACGCAACACTTTTGTTTTTGCTCCCATTTTTCATGAGTTGAACCCAAAGATCTATAACTTTTACTATGTACACAAAATATATATTCCTCTCAAATATTGTTCATATTGTTCTGTGTTAGTGAGCATTTTTTCATTTCTCTCCCAAAAGCCGACTCCAAAGGAGTTCCAGAGAATTTACCAGTACATCCAACCGGCCTCACAACCACAGACCACATGTAACCACACCATCCCAGGACCTGCACATCCAGCAGGTGCACCTCCATGATCATCGAAGACCAGCCACCCGGACAGCTGCTTCAACAATTGCTTTGGATAACCAAATAATTTCTGCACAAACTGTGAGAAACCGTCTCAGGGAAGCTCATCTGCATGCTTGACGTCCTCATCGGGGTCTCGACCAGACTGTAGTTGGTCGTACTAACCGACTTGAGTGGGCAAATGCTCAGATTCGACCTTTGGGCTGATGATTTTAGGTTGTCCTGAAGAATTTGGAGGTAATCCTCCTTTTTCATTGTCCCATTTACTCTCTGTAAAGCACCAGTTCCATTGGCAGCAAAACAGGCCCAGAGCATAATACTACCACCACCATGCTTGACGGTAGATATGGTGTTCCTGGGATTAAAGGCCTCACCTTTTCTCCTCCAAACATATTGCTGGGTATTGTGGCCAAACAGCTAAATTTTTGTTTCATCTGTCATCACATGGACAAAGATAAGACCTAAAGATAAGTTCTGTGGTCAGAAGCTTGTGGATGGCTACCAAAAGCACTTTATTGCAGTGAAACTTGCCAAGGGACATGTAACCAAATATTAACATTGCTGTATGTATACTTTTGACCCAGCAGATGTGGTCCCATTTTCAGTAGACCCATAATGAATTAATAAAAGAACCAAACTTCATGAATGTTTTTTGTGACCAACAAGTCGCCATTTGAAGTGAAGTGAATTACATTTATATAGCGCTTTTTCTCAAGTGACTCAAAGCGCTTTACATTGTGAAACCCAATATCTAAGTTACATTTAAACCATTTCACATTTATATTTATATGTTTGTTAGGGAAAATCCCCTGAAGAGCAGGGAAACCTGTGAAATAACCTCTGTGTTGTTTTCCTGACCAAACGAATATGTTCAAAATACCTATATATTAAATACTATTGTAAATGTACCTTTTACTATGTTGCATATTTACTTACATCATGTATGTAAAACCTTTTATAGAGGTGTTTGGGTATGAGAATACTTTTGATTGCATTTATCTAATATTTAGAATGCATTGAACAACATATGTGTTATTGTCTTACATAAGGATTATGAATGATAGGCAAAAAAAAGTGCAGTTCTCTTTTAAAATAAAAAAAGTTATTATATGAATTTATTATGGGTCTACTGAAAATGACACCGAATCTGCTGGGTCAAAAGTATACATACAGCAATGTTAATATTTGGTTACATGTCACTTGGCAAGTTTCACTGCAATAAGGCGCTTTTGGTAGCCATCCACAAGCTTCTGGCAAGCTTCTGGTTGAATGAAAAAGGAGGATTACCTCCAAATTCTTCAGGACATCCTAACATTATCAGCTCAGAGGTTGGGTCTTGGGCACAGTTGGGTGTTCCAACAGGACAATGACCCCAAACACACGTCAAAAGTGGTAAAGTGGCTAAATCAGGCTAGAATTACGGTTTTAGAATGGCCTTCCCAAAGTCCTGACTTAAACGTGTGGACAATGCTGAAGAAACAAGTGCATGTCAGGAAACCAACAAATTTAGCTGAACTGCACCAATTTTGTCAAGAGGAGTGGTCAAAAATTCAACCAGAAGCTTGCCAGAAGCTTGTGGATGGCTCCAAAAGCTCCTTATTGTAGTGAAACTTGCCAAGGGACATGTAACCAAATATTAACATTGCTGTATGTTTACTTTTGACCCAGCAGATTTGGTCCCATTTTCAGTAGACCCATAATAAATTCATAAAAGAACCAAACTTCATGAAAGTTTTTTGTGACCAACAAGTATGTGCTCCAAACTTTCAATCACAAAAAAATGAGAGTTGTAGAAAGTATTGGAAACTCAAGACATTACGTTCTTTACAAGTGTATGTAAACTTTTGATCGCGACTGTATATATATTATGTTCTTTACAAGTGTATGTAAACTTATAATCGCGACTGTATGTGTATACAACGCAACAAACTGGTCTCATCATGCCGACACAGAAGCAAAGCACTACTGTGTAACAATGGCCACAACCCCATGTAATGTACCCTATATATATATATATATGTAACGACGCTTCAATAAAATCCCCTGAAGAGCAGAGAAACCTGCGAAACAGGCTTGTAGGGATGAATTAGCCTCTCTGTTTTTTCTGACCTAACATATATATATATAGTATATACAAAATATAATAACGAGCTAGTCTTTTGAACGGCTCATTGAAAGGATTGGCTTTTTAAGATCTGGCTCCCTTTAAATAGCCAGGAAGATCCTCAACAGACACAGCCATCTGTTCCCTCCCCGCAAGAAGTTCATGGCCGAAGGATGCGAGCTGTCATCGCTGGGGATAAACTTTACATCAACGGACAATTCTACAGCTACCGGGAAGTTACACCATTACAGTATTAACATCTGAAGTACAGTAAATTATGTATTTTCTCTAATTAACTTATTTCCTTCTTTCTTCTTTGTTCTCCATATTCTGCCATTGCAGTATGATGCTGGCGCGCACAATTTTCAACCTCTCAGTCTACGTGTAATATTAGTCTCTCTCTTTTTCTTTCTTTTCTTTCACCTGTCTCACTTGTCGTTGTATGCAGGAACCCCTCATTTCTTCTTTTCTGTTTATCTTATGTGTTTTGTTTTTCTCTTTCTTCCATCTGCCTACCTGTGACATGTTGTCCACACACACTACACACATAGTGTCCATGTCATTAAAAAATAGCTACTTAATAAATCAGCTGTTCCTCAGTAGTTGAGTAGTTGTTTTCACTGAATACTTATACTTACTCAAGTATATTGTTTACTTTTACTTGAGACATATTGTGTGTGTGTGTGTATGTGTGTGTGTGTGTGTGTGTGTGTGTGTGTGTGTGTGTGTGTGTGTGTGTGTGTGTGTGTGTGTGTGTGTGTGTGTGTGTGTGTTCTTGTATTCCTACCCTTCTTGAGACATCAGCAAGGAAAAGTACCTTCCATATGAGGACCGGTGAACAAGTTAGGACCGAAATCTTGGTCCCGATACGGAAAACCATTGCATCTAATAGAGAGCTAAATACTAGAGTCCGTGAACATTGCTCCAAAGTCAGGATTTTTTTTGTTGATTTAATGTGCATACAAAAGTAAACATTTACATGTGCAAAGGCAGCAATATACGATAAAACAAGACGGCAGCTAAAGGAGGACTTTCCTATTCATCCCCGAAAAAACCCGCCAGGTGAACAGCTGATTTTACGACTTCTAGTGCTGACGTAAGACAACCCGCGTCTCATATGTGACTATAGGATGAACAAATACACTACGGTACTAAGACTATAGTGGCCATTTACAGTTAGCTTCTACAGCTGGGTTGCCCAAAGTGCCATCTGTGGTCCGTGACTCGTTTGTCATCGGCCTTAAGCACGTTACAAAATAACAAAGATCTCATTTGTGAAATCTATCAAAATTAGGGTGGTCCCAAAAAGGAAGGATTTTTCAAATTGACTGTGTGTCGGTTTTAAAAGTGCTCCCCCTCTGGCCAACATATGAAATAACAAGTGTGTGTAAGACATTTAAAATGCATCCCCTTTGGCCAAAATTCATTTAAAAAATATATATATAAATACATGTATATAGAGACATACTGTAAATAATGAAGATGAAAAAACAATTACAAACAAAAAAATTAAAATAAATTTAAAAAATGTCTTACTATTTGCTTTGTATGTATATATTATTAATGTTGTAAATACAAATCTTTATATATCTAGAAAGGGTGGTCCTAAAGAGGTAGGTATTTTCCGAGGTCTCAAGAAGGTGAAAAATACAAGAATTTGTGAGTGTGTGTGCGTGCGTGTGTGTGTGTGTGTGTGTGTGTGTGTGTGTGTGTGTGTGTGTGTGTGTGTGTGTGTGTGTGTGTGTGTGTGTGTGTGTGTGTGTGTGTGTGTGTGTGTGTGTGAATGTTAATGTGTACGCTCTTTCAAGTCTTGTGCGCTTTAGCAGCACTTAATGAGACCATCCTGAGTGTCAGCTGTGAGGGGGGGCCTTTGATGAAATGTGTTCTTAAAAAAAGAAAGAAGGGGTATAGAGGGCTCGTAGGGAGGCCGAGGAGGGGAGTAAAGATCAGGGCAAGTACAGTATCAATCACACACACACACCTACGCAGACACGTGGTTGTGTGTGTGTGTGTGATGAGAGTGATAAATAGAGGTGACCTGGAGGAAATAGAGAGGGATTAGTGGGGGAGAGGGAGGGGGGGTGAAGGAGTTGTGCACAGCAGTGAAAAAGGAGGCGCATCAGTAAGAGTGACAGAGCGCAGAAGGGACTGCATTCATTTTTAATCGAGAGGAAAAGTCTCTAGCATCCGAAAAAGCGAGAGAGATAGTTTTCCACATACACAGCTTGAGATAGTCTGTAGCAATTCAAGTTTGGTTGGTGTGTCACATCTCAACATTTTTTGATTGATTGATTGAGAAGTTTATTGACATCTTAAAGAATTGAATCAATGTAATGCTTTAAAAAGGCAAATGGATGGCACAAAAAGCCAAAAGGCTTGTTTCCATTGTGGTCCATTAAATATTCATCACATTTGATACATTCAATAGTAAAATATATACAACCTGTTCATGTATATGAAAAATTACGTTAAAAAATGGATACATGATGTACATATACACAGTATACATGTCAGGTGATTTGAAAAACAATATATACAAAACATGGGTGGAGTATATACACTATGTACATGACACTATGTACATGACTATGCACATGTTGACTCCAAGAGTGTGCAAAACAGAATGAGAAAATATATATACACTATAACCACATGTAAACCTGTTTGATGTTTCGAAGAGTTGCTGGGGATCAATTTTGGTTCAGATCAGGTAGAGGTTGAGCTGAGCCATGATTTTATGGCAGTTTAAAAATTTAGTAGGGAAGTTCAAATTTTAAGGTCTGTTGGTAGTGCATTCCACTGTGTGGTGGCAAAATAGTAGAATGCATTTTTTGTCATGAGAGTCTTGAATTTGGGTGTGACGAAGCCTGAGGAACTCCCTCTCGTGTAGTACCTGTGAGCATCACTTACTCTGGTGAAATAGTTGGACAGGTACTTGGGGACAGTTTCTCTGAGTATTTTGAATACCAGGCACATTGCGATTTGGTGTGCTCTTTCCTCAACTCCAAGCCATCCCAATTTGGTAAAGTGGGCTTGAGTTAGGTGAGTCCTGTATGGGAGGTTGAGCAGGAGTCTCACCAGCTTGTTTTGGGAATTTTGCAGTTTTGTTTATAGTGGCTTGGGGATACTGGTGAACCATGAGGTGCAGGCGTAGTCAAAATGACACTGTATGAGGGCACCGGCAAGGGTCTTAAGGGTATCCCTGTTGATAAATGCAGAAATCCTGCCAAAAAATCAAGTTTTATTATTGACCTTGGTGATTGCTTTTAATGCGATTTTTTCACCCGAGAAAGTGCTGTCCAATATACAACCTAGGTAAATTACCTTGTCTTTTCTGGTGATTATGGTATCACCTGCTTTAATCGTAAAGCCCAGGGATTTACCTAGGTTGTGCCTGGACCCAAATAGTATGGACTCTGTTTTACCCAGGTGTAGTGACAGTTTTTTATCGGAAAGCCAGAGACAGAGTTTACTTAGTTCGGTGCTGAGTGCACTTTCAACCTTCAATTTGTCCCTGTCCGAGGCCAAGAACGCAGAATCGTCCGCGAACAGGAACATGCTGATTTCATGTCGTTAATGTAAATCAAGAATAAAAATGGTCCCAGAATGCTCCCCTGTGGGACACCACAGTTCACCTTGAGGGGAGAGGACAGTGAGCCGTTCACCTCGACCACCTGTTCTCTATCCTCAAGGTAAGATTTCATCCAGTTTGTGGCTGCACTGTCAAAACCGATTGCCCTCAACTTGTTTAACAGTATTAAGTGGTTAACTGTGTCGAATGCCTTTCGAAGGTCTAGCGTAACCATTCCACAATACTTGTAGTCAGTTAGGTATACTAGGCATGTATCGGTGGAATGTGATTTTCTGAATCCTGATTGAAATTTGAATAGGAGCTCGCGATTTGATAGATAATTATCTATTTGCTCATATATTAACCTCTCCATAACCTTTGAGATGGAGCAAAGGATGAAAACAGGGCGGTAGTTGCCGGGGTCTAATTTGTTTCCTTTTTTATACAGAGGTGATATTCTCGCGAGCTTGAATTCTTGTGGGACATGACGCTGATTGATGGACAAGTTGGTGATATGAGCAACCATTGGGGCAATTGTGACAGCTGCGTCTCTGAGAAATCTGGTGGGAATATTATCATGTTCTGTGCCTTTGTTTGGTTGCAGCTAGCTGAGTTTCTTTAACACATCAACGGTTTTAACTTTGACAAACTTGAAGTCATCCTTACGTACCCCTTTGTTTTTGTAAAAGTCTTGGATGTGCTGTTCACCGTGGAGGCCTGAATGTGAGGGCAATTTGCTTACTAACGTGGACGCGATGGTTGAGTAAAATCTGTTAAAGCAAATTGCCACATTCAGTTTGTTTGTGATGAGTGAGCCGTTTATTTTCAAGTTGAGGTTGATGGTTATTGTTTTGAGACTGCTGCGGCCCAATTGTTTCAGCGTCTTCCAGAGTTTTTGCGGGTTATTTTTTATTTTCCGCTATTTTTTCGTTGACGTGACTGGATATGGCCTTCCTGATCATATTAGTTACTTCGTTTCTTAGCTGTTTGTATTCTTTAAGGAGCTGTTCAGTCCTGTTTTTAGTGAACTTAGCATGTTTGTCATTTCTAAGTTTCATGGCTTCTATTATGTCTGCATTGATCCAGGGTTCTCTTCTGGATTTTACCCTGGAAGCTTGCTGGTCAGATACATGCAGGAAGTTGGATTTGAAGCATGCCCATGCTTTTTCAACCGATGAGCAATTCAGTACATTTGACCAGTCCAGTCTCTCCAGGGCTGCTGTTGGAGCTTCGCTGGTGTACTTTTTCATCGATCTGAATCTTATTGTTTTGTGACAATCTGATACAGATTTCTGAATTTAACGTGTGCAGAAAAAGATGAAATTATCACTTATTCCGCACTCGATTACAACGCTTCTGGAGATCTTGGTCCGGTCTGATGTCAAAATCAAATCAATGACGGTTTGAGCAGCAGGTCACATCCGTGTGAATTGAGTGATCAGGCTATGTAGTTTACAGTAATTACTGAAGGATTTGTCGATAGGAGTTCAAATCACCGATCAGTATCACTTCAGAATTGCCTAAATCAGCTGATCCCTCGTTTAGCTGTTCATAAAATGAGTTTTGGATTGCAAGGGAAAGCTATTGAATCCATGAATGGAATGGATTAAAGTTAGATTTTTTTTTTATAAACACAATAAAATCCCTTTTCCAGCTTTCAATCTGATTAAAGTGGACCTATTTTGGGGGGCGGTGTGGCTCAGATGGTATTACAGCTGGCCAGAAACTTGAGGGTTCCTGGTTCGAATCCAGCTTCTGCCATCCTAATTACGGCCGTTATGTCCTTGCTCCCAGTGCCACCCACCCTGGTTTATTTGGAGATAATGGGTTTGACACTGTAACTCATTTTGAGTCCCTATAAGAAAAAGCCCAATGTAAATATAATACACTTTACTATTATCCAACATTTCCTACCTATTGGCACCTGTTTTTGTGTATTTGGAACCTGCATAGATCCGAAAAATGTGAAATCAAACCATTTATAAAAATATTTATGAAACAATCTTTCCTACCTTCATACTTCCTCCATAAGAGCCATTTGGATATTTCCATATATGGTAGAGATTTACGCAAATGCCTTTGTGCGAGTCCGACATTGTAGTCCAACACTATAATTCCTAATTTTTCCTAATCCTCTTGTTGTGGGGCAGACTGGTTCGTACATGCACATGCATCCTCCGCTGTTGCCATTTCGAATAAAATAGTGCAGGGGTCCCCAAACTACAGCCGCATCCGGCCCGCCAGCGTCCAAAATCCGGCCCGCAGGAAGTCCCAGGTTTAAAAAAATAATATATATATATATATAATTTTTATTTTTTTGTATTATTATTTTTAAAAATCTGTCCTTTGTAATCCATTTTCTACCACTTGTTATTCAGTTTGAGGACCCCTGCAATAGTGTATAGTTCTAACTTATATATGTCAGTAGACTCCATATGGAAGCACTAAAGTTACAACATGGCTGACGGGGCAAAGACGCAGTCGAAGAGGAGGCACGTAAATAAGACCGGCGCATCCTTGTAGATGATCTGTAAAACATAATCTATGCAAAATTTTGACCAAAGCACCACCATTACATGTTATGTAGACCACAGGGAAGTGTTTTAAATGTAGAAAAAATATCAGAATATGATCCTTTTAAGTAAAGTAGATTCACCAACATCATATACTAAGGCCCTTTGACCTTTCCTAATGTGTTGTGAATCCCAACACTGAAAACAATCAGTACAGTTTTTGTGCAGCAGACTGACTTTTGTAACGTTTTAAAACGGTAAGACGTCAATACAGCGTGCAGCCTGGTAGCATTGCTGTTGCCATAGTAACTCAGTATTTATACATCCATGTTACTGGAAAAAACATTTGCTAAAAGCATAAGCCAACCAGTTTTGGCACTTAAATGAGAAAAATGTCAAATACAAACAATGAGCATTCTGTACAGTATGTCATGAATAATTTCATAAAACAAAACAATTATGTGTCATATTTAATAACATTTGAAAGCTACAGTAAATCGTAGCCCTTCCAATAGGACAAGTGTCATTATTATATTAATAAAATGTACTCGACAAGCAGCTTCATTAACTCTTATGTTATCAAAAAAATACTTGGAATGCTTATCATCAGTGCAGTATTTTGAAAAAAATATAATATGCTCAATTAGCTGTTTAGTTTTTCTCAGGTGTTTTGGTGATATTTTATGTCAGAATTAACAACGTGTTAATTCAACCTTTATAACATTTAGTCATTTGTGCACATCATAGTGGCAGTTTGTCATGTCTTCCAACAAATTGCAAATACTATGGAAGTATTATTGTAGCAAGATTATTTGTCATCTAAGGGCATTCAATCGATCGCAACTGGACTGTTTGGATTGTCTTGGAAGACGTTTTGCCTCTCATCCGAGGAGGCTTCATCAGTTCGTGCTCATAGACTTAGGTTGGTCAGATCTAGTCCAGCGGCTGGTGCCAAAAACCCAAATATTTATACTCCAAAAACCAGGAGGGTATGCCTGGGCAAGGATGGTTTCGCCCTATCGTAGTGAGAAAAATAACTGTTTTAATGTAAACGAGCAATCCTAACTGTCAAAGCCAACGACAGTCATTGAAGTGTAAATTCCCCTTGTTAGCCATGAGATATTGTGTGGCAGAACGATCGCTGTGGATCGACTACTACCAGTCCAAAATAGTCTGAATCACCTACGTCGCATTCCATTCAGTTGTAAACATGGCACAAATGGCGTTCTAGTCACGTTCTGTGACCAGCATGTTTCTAACTTCTGTTATTTGTTGGAGGCTAAATTGCAGAGTCTTTTAGGAATGGTTGAAAGGACGGTGTTGTATGTGGGAGACGTGGTGTCGCAGACCACCTCCTATGTTCAGGGATGGTTTTGCAACCTTGACATAGATGGCTTCCCTCACTCCTCTTCCGTACCATCCATCCTCCCTGTCCAGAATCTGTACATTGTTGTTCTCAAAGGAGTGCTGTGTCTCCCTGAGGTGCAGGTAGACAGTGTCTTGGCCTGAAGAGTTTGCCAGTCGATGCTGTGCCATGTGTCGGCTTCGTGGTT